>NC_053492.1:298833864-298948864 GCF_905171775.1 Rana temporaria
TCAGTTTGGAGAGATTACCTCTCATTTCCTATCACGTCTCCAGGACAAGAAGTGAATCGAGATCTTCCTTTTAAGACAAAGGCAGAAAAAAAAAACTAGAAGTGTTTCTACCATTCACTATTCTATCCAATTAAAAACAATGCTTTGGGATTTATTTACAGTACACCTACAGTGATACCAAAGTCTCTGTTTTTTTTTTTTAAATAACAAACATGTTATACTTATCTGATCTGTAAAAAAGTTTTGCACAGAGCAGTCTGGATCCTCATCTTTTCCGGTTCCTCTTCGGTGTTCCTAGAATAAAACATCTTGCTGTGGGGGCACCCGAGCCAAGCCACAGCTCCGTGTGTTCATTCAGACAGAGAGCCAAGGTTTGGCCCCACCCCTCTCTCTCTCCTAAATTGGCTAACTGACTTTGATTGACAGCAGCAGGAGCCAATGGCACCCGCTGCTGTGTCTCAGCCAATCGGGAGAGAGAGCCTCGGACAGCCAAGGCACTAGCGCACATCGCTGGATAGAGATGGGGCTCAGGTAAGTATTACGGGGCTGCTGCTACACAGAATGCATTAAGATAAACAACCTTCTGCCCTTACAACCACTTTAAGCAATCTATTTTACTCTAATAGAATTTATATTTAACTTTACTCTGAGTAAAATTACACTATAAGCAGACCATAGATGATGATAATGATGATGATGATGATGGTCGAATTGTATATGCACAATCTGACACACAAACAACCCCCCACTTGTGATTCTAAAGGTACTTTTTATTATTATTATTGAAATTACAAACATGAAATATTTACCTTTGCACAGAGCAACTCCGATCATCCTCTTCTGGGGTCCCCCTCCGGCATTCCTGGCTCTTCCCTCCTGTCAAGTGCCCCCATAGCAATGGGGGCACTCGTGCATGCTTGCCCCTGAGCCCCACTCTGTGTGTACATAAGACTGTGGCTGTGATTGACAGCAGCAGGAGCCAATGTCTGTGTCTGAACCAATGAGGAAGGAGAGCGGCTTCTCTTGTGTACAATGCAGGATCTAAATTGGACTTGCTTGCAGAAGGTTTTTCACCTTAATATATAGAATGCATTAAAGTAAAATAAAAATCTTCTGCCTTTAGGCCCCTTTCACACTGGGGCGTTTTTCGAGCGTTATTCGGGCGTTTTTCGAGCGTTTTTCGAGCGTTATTCGAGCGAAGCCTCATCTGCAATCCCAATGTGCTGGTAAAGCACCGCTAAGACCCTAACGTTTTAGGGCGTTATTGCAATGCCTCAGTGTGAAAGGGCAAGGCGTTTTTACAGCGCTTTCAATTCATTTCAATGGAGAGGGGCGTTTTTGAAGCGTTTTTTTCAGCGCCCAAAAGCTGCTCCAAAGATGCTGCTTGCAGGACTTTTCTCAGTGCCCCGCCAGTGCAACGCCTCAGTGTGAAAGGGTAAGGCGTTTTTACAGCGCTTTCAATTCATTTCAATGGAGAGGGGTGTTTTTGGAGCGTTTTTTTCAGCGCCCAAAAGCTGCTCCAAAGATGCTGCTTGCAGGACTCAGTGTGAAAGGGTCCATTGAGATGCATGGAGAGCGTTTTATGAGCGTTTTAATATCGCTATTTTTAACGCTAAAATGCTGTAAAAACGCTTCAGTGTGAAAGGGGTCTAAGCCCAGGTTCTGGGCTGCGGAAGTGAAGCCGTGCGAGTTCAGCTGAACTCGCACGATTTCACTCCTGCGTGTCAGTCCCGATTTCGGCCGCAATTTCAGAGACATCTGTGCAGGTTTCTGCACAGATGTTAATGTAAATCGCGGCCCGAAATCGCAAAAAGTAGTACAAGAACTACTTTTTGAAATCGGTGCAGCGCCGCAGATGCGGCGTCGCACTGATTAGGACGGTGCCATTGCCGACCATTGCCGGCAAAAATCGCATCTCAAATCGGCGGCATTTGCCGGCATTTGTCAGCAATGGAACCGACCTAATCGGTGCGACGCCGCATTTGCGAGGAAATTGAGACTCCCGACGAGAAAAAAGAGAATGTTCTCTTTTTTTCTCGTCGAGAAAAACATACACACAACCGTTTTCCAAAAAAGCTCTGCCACCAAGTTTCTTGATGGATTTTGACGAGGAAAACGGTTGTGTGTACAAGGCCTCACACTTTAAAAATCGTATAAAGAATGGAGAACTCAAAAAATACAATATAAGTGCAAAAGAGAGCACATTACCATGGGAGGTAACTTTAGACCTCTATTAGAATCTACTTGGAGCACAGCTTGTACTGTTTAGCGTAGAGAATGGATATGTTAATGATATTGAGCTATTCAAGCACAGCTGTTTACTCATTAACAACAAAAAAGCAAGATAGATTTTCTTTAATTCTATAAAACCACATCAGTTTCTTTTAAGCTACTAATACCATCTTTCTTAAACAACCCACACGTTCTGAGAGATTATTGGTGTTGTGTGGCATTCAGCGTTCAATTGTATAAAGTAAAATCAAAGGGGCTGTCAGTAAATATTGTACTGCTTTATTTCTGTAATTATCAACTCCATTAACTCCATTCCAAACTGATAGCTCAATAGAATTTTCTACTTTTACTGAAGTTGTAAACCCGGCAGATATTCATTACATTCAGACCGCAAACTGGGTCATGGATAAACTACTGTACAAATAAACCCATAGCTGTCAATTCACTAAAGCGTTACACATATAATATCTTCATTAAGATGTTTAATTTGCTCATTTGTATAATGGTTAAATGTGTTTTCAGTGCACTAAAATTGTTATTGCACAGATAACTTCACGCACCTTATAATCTATACCTGATTTTTAATTTTTTTTGCAGTATTTTTGCATGTAAAAGCCAATACACAGAGGGCCAGATTCTCAAAGGCGTTACGACGGCGCAACACCATTAGCGCCGTCGTAACTCCTCATCTGGCCCCGGGTATCTATGCGACTGATTCTTAGAATCAGTTGCGCATAGATAACCATTAGATCTGACATGCGTAAGGCTGTTACGCTGTCAGATCTTAAAAGTAATTTTTTTTCCCACCGCTAGGTGTCGCATCGTCGTTTTCCCCGTCGTCTATGCAAATGAGGTAAGTACGTGAGATTCCCGATCCTACGCGCGTCCGACGCTGAGAATTTACATTGTTTCCGTAGCGTACGCGACGAGTAAGGTTGCCCCTGCTATTAGCAGGGGCAACCAATGTTAACTATGGCCGTCGTTCCCGCGTCGAAGTTTAAAAAAAATACGTCGTTTGCGTAAGACGTCCGTGAATGGCGCTGGACTCCATTTACGTAAACGTCTAAGCAAATGACGTCGGGGCGACGTCATTTAGCGCAATGCACGTCGGGTAATTTACCCGACGAGCATGCGCAGTACGCTCGGCGCGGGAGCGCGCCTAATTTAAATGGTGCCCGCCCCATTTGAATTGGGCGGGCTTGCGCCGAGCGAATTAACGATACACCGCCGCAAGTTTACAGGTAAGTGTTCTGAGAATCAGGATGTAAACCTGTAAACCTGCGGCGGTGTAGCGTACAGCACATACATTACGCTGCCCAGGAGCAACGTTAATGTATGAGAATCTGGCCGAGAGACTATTGCAAGCCTAGAATCTGACCGGCTTTAATTGTGAAATCCTATGAGATGTCTTTTGATGTGAATAAAAATTGAAGTCATGGGATGGTAAACAGACTGATGCTAGAACAGGTTTGAATGGCTAATAGAGTCATGTTGTTTATTTAAGGGATGATCCAAAATGACCACTTGACCACTGGGCACTTAAACCCCCTTAATAACCAGACCAATTTTCAACTTTCGGTGCTCTCCCATTTTGAATGACAATTACTCAGTCATACAACCTGTACCCAAATGAAATTTTTGTCCTTTTTTCCCCACAAATGGAGCTTTCTTTTGGTGGTATTTAATCACCGTTGGGTTTTTTATTTTTTGCGCTATAAAAGAAAAAAAAGACTGAAAATTCTGTAAAAAAATAATTTTTTCTTTGTTTCTGTTATAAAATTTAGCAAATTTGTAATTTTTCTTCATACATTTTGGCCAAAATTTATACTGCTACATATCTTTGGTAAAAATAAGTACAAATTGGTGAATATTATTTGGTCTTTGTGAAAGTTATAGCGTCCAAAAGCTATGGTGCCAATATCAATTGTTCGGGGGTATTGCAGAGTATTGTGTGGGGGTATTACAGAGTATTGTGCGGGGGTATTGCAGAGTATTGTGCGGGGGTATTGCAGAGTATTGTGCGGGGGTATTGCAGAGTATTGCGCAGGGGGTATTGCAGAGTATTGTGCAGGGGGTATTGCAGAGTATGGGTATTGCAGAGTATTGTGTGGGGGTATTGCAGAGTATTGCGCAGGGAGTATTGCAGAGTATTGCGCAGGGGGTATTGCAGAGTATGGGTATTGCAGAGTATTGTGCGGGGGTATTGCAGAGTATTGTGCGGGGGTATTGCAGAGTATTGCGCAGGGGGTATTGCAGAGTATTGTGCAGGGGGTATTGCAGAGTATGGGTATTGCAGAGTATTGTGTGGGGGTATTGCAGAGTATTGCGCAGGGAGTATTGCAGAGTATTGCGCAGGGGGTATTGCAGAGTATGGGTATTGCAGAGTATTGTGCGGGGGTATTGCAGAGTATTGTGCGGGGATATTGCAGAGTATTGCGCAGGGGGTATTGCAGAGTACTGCGCAGGGGGTATTGCAGAGTACTGCGCAGGGGGTATTGCAGAGTACTGCGCAGGGGGTATTGCAGAGAATTGCACAGGGGGTATTGCAGAGTATTGCGCAGTGGGTATTGCAGAGTACTGCGCAGGGGGTATTGCAGAATATTGTGCAGGGGTATTGCAGAGTATTGCACAGGGTATTGCAGGGATGGCTGAGCAGGGATGGATGGATCTGTGACTGCAATAGTCACAGATCCAGCCCACAGCACTGCTGACACCCGCTCTCTCCTCTCACACTGTACCGATCGGTACAGAGAAAGGAGGGAGGAACCAGCGTCATCAAATGATGCTGGTTTGTTTACATGTGATCGCTTAGACGGACCGATCACGTGGTAAACAGCCGCTATCAGCGGCAATTTACAGCGATCCGTAATGCGCCGGGTCCTCTGGACCTGGCGGTCACTGACACTCCCGTGTGTGCGCTCCAGACATCCTCCCAGAGTTAAGGAACCGCCTTGTAGCCGTAATTTGGCTGAGGCGGTGATTAAGTGGTTAAGGACCCCTTCACGCCGATATATGTCGGCAGAAGGGCAAGGCTGGGCATAAGCACGTACCTGTACGTCGCCTTTAATAGCGAGCGCGACCTGGTCCTGTTCTCTGTGACCATGCCCACGGGACCTGAGCATCTGATCGATGTCCGATGTGTCCGCCATAATGTCACAGTCATGATAAAAATCATGATCGCCGCAATTACTAGAAAAATAAATTATTAATAAAAATGCAATAAAACTATCCCCTATTTGGTAGACGCTATTAATTTTGCGCAAACCAATCAATAAACGCTTATTGCAATTTTTTTTACCAAAAATATGTAGAAGAATACATATCGGCCTAAACTGTGGAAAAAAAAAAGTTTTATATCTTTTTTGGGGATATTTATTATAGCAAAATGTAAAAAATATTGAATTCTTTTCAAAATTGATGCTCTATTTTTGTTTATAGCTCAAAAAATAAAAACCGCAGAGGTGATCAAATACCACCAAAAGAAAGCTCTATTTGTGGAAAAAAAAGGACGCCAATTTTGTTTGGGAGCCACAACCGCGCAATTGTCAGTTAAAGCGACGCAGTGCCGAATCGCAAAAAGGGGCCAGGTTCTTAACCTGCATAATGGTCCGGGTCTTAAGTGGTTAAAGGGACAGGTCAGACTATAACCTATTTAAGATAAGAAATACATATTACATCATCTATTCATGAACATAAAGGGAAGGTGAAAAATTGTTTCCCTGGTAGATTTGTAATCGAGAAGGGGCCAGAAGGCAGCTAATGGGAATCTGCCACTAGTGAAGGACTGAAGGTCTGAAGACCAATGAAGGAGCCCCTGCAAAAAAGCACAAGAAAAGAAGGAGAGAAGTACCCCTTGTCCTCTCCTATGAGGTTCTCCACTAAGGACTCCTGTTATTCTTAGGAAAACAAATAAAGTTTCATAACATATTAATTTATGAAAAATAAAAAAATCTAATAGTTAAATAATATGAATACCAATGTATAATGAATTACACACAGGTATTATATTTATTCATACTGTATGATCTAAAAATATTTTCAAAAGTCAAATAATAAATGCAATTAAAATTACTTGTGCATCTTAATAAATTGACCCCTTAGACCAGGGGTCTCAAAGTGGTGGTCCTCCAGTTGTTTCAAAACTACAAGTCCCATGAAGCATTGCATGGCTGACAGTTACAAGTATGACTCTTACAGGCAGAGGCATGATGGGATTTTTAGTTTCGCAACAACTGGAGGGCCGCCAGTTTGAAACCCCTGCCTTAAACCTTATTGGTCCACTGAGGAAATTGTTAAAACATGTTTTTTAGGCATTCTTGAAGGTTTAATTTACTACATTGAGAAGTAATGTAAACCTGCATTCACTTTAAATATTTCATTATATGTAGGGAATCCAAGAGATAGAGCTTCCACTTCACATAATTGGGGGTTCACTTCACATGTGAATCAGGGCCACATAATGCACATTTATTTCCCATGGATGTTGCACAACTTAAAGCATATGTTACCCCAACATTTCATTTTCCTGCTGTACCATGTACTTGTATGAGAAAGTATCCTGTTCTCTTTGTGTGGCTTATTTTGTGTGACATCCTTGGTATCCTGCCAGTCCCTCTGCTTTCCTACTAAAAACAGACCACACTAAGCAGGAGAACACACAGTGGTCAGTTCTCTAGTTGTGCTGGGAACTAAGTGTACTCTCCACCAATGATCTGACTTGTCCTGACACACCTCCCCTGTACAGCCATTCACTGGGAAGTTCAGTGTACTGCTGCTTCTCCTCCCCCACCTCTTATGCAGCTGAGAACAGGGAATGTGATCACATCAAAAGGGAAAAAGGTATTTATAATTACATTTTTATATCTATAAACAAAATTGCCTTTCATTTCTATTTTAAACTGAATGGGTTGTTTTACAAGGTTTCCAATCACTTTAACAATACAAATTGTGTGAGAAGCAACAGAGATCTTTTCTAACATGCAACAGGCGTAAAGTATTCATAACTGTCAGCTTTAATAAAAGATAATGACTTCGGACAATGAAGACAGATTTAAAAAAAATATTTTTGTTTTCTTATTTATTTTAATTTATTTTATACATTTTTACACTGTTGTAAAAAAAAAAATGTGTCACTTTTATTCCTATTACAAGGAATGTAAACATCCCTTGTAATAGAAAAAAGCATGACAGGTCTTCTTAAATATGAGATCTGGGGTCAAAAAGACCTCAGATCTCATAGTTAGACTAAATTGCAATAAAAAAATAAATACAAAAATTGTCATTTGAAAAAATGACAACAGAAAAATGTCTCTTTAAGAAGCATGGGCGGAAGTGACGTTTTGATGTCGCTTCCACCCTGCTATGCTATGGAGATGGGTGGGGGCCATCTTGCCCTCACTCGTATCTACACACAGCAGAGTAAAGGACCCGATCGCCTCCGCTGCTGCCGACGGCTCCGGTAAGCGACGGAGGGTGAGGGAGAATGGCGGGAGGGGGAGGGCCCCTCTTCCGCCACCGATAACGGTGATCTCGCGGCGAATCCGCTGAGGAGACCACTGTTATCGTTTATAGGACCGCTCAAAGAAAAGATGGATATCTCGGTTGTGGCAGCAGCTGCTGCCGTTACCGAGATATCCATCTTTAAAGTACCGACATATATGTACATGAGTGGGTCCTTAAGTGGTTAATCTTCACCTAGGCAAGGATGAGGTACCTGGACCTGTGCTTGCAGAGACATGCCACAGGTCACTCCAGGAGCCCTTATGGCATTGTTGCACATGTGCAAGATCCAGCAAGCTGCTTCATAGGCTTTCTGTATCACACATTCCAGGAAGCAGTTTGTGGGATATCGTGCATGTGCAGAAATGTTGTGGGGTCTTTGCCAGCTTACTGCCATGGTCCGTGGTGTTTCTGCTCACGTGCAGGAGATCTAGTACATGTGCAGACATTCCACGCAGATGTGCCTGTTCTTATAGACCTGATAAAGACCCCTGTGGCATGTCTGCACATAACCAGGAGCTCATTTCAAGATGCGATGTCAGAAAAGAGCAGTATAGGGTCAAAGCAAGCCATCGCTGGACTTCATGAGCAAATAAGTATGTTTCTTTTTTTTTTATTCTTACACAGGAATAAGTATTTGGAATATGATATTTAATTTTTGATAGTAAAAGTGAAGTTCAACTTTAACTAATTTTTATCAGTCCTGTTGATAGTGGAAGTAATCTTTGACAACTGACAGAGCTGTGGCCACTAATCGTATCATTAAAATCTAACACTTCTAACACTGTCAGTCACTGGCTCTCTGCTTTGCCCCAATTGCTCTCACTGTATCACAGGGCTCTGGAGAGGGTCAGAGCCAGAGCTCCCAGTCAGGCATTGGGCAAATTCCAACATTATTGTCGGGATCCTTGCAGAACCTGGACTAGCTCTATATCAGCCAACAGCGGAATTTAGCCCACTGTTGACTGAATCTGGGTTACAGGAGTGCAGAATTAAGTGCATTCCTGTGACCCACAGGAGAAGTATAACCAATAGAGCTTTGACCATATTTCTACTTTAACCACTTCAATACAGGGCACATTCACCCCTGTTCTGTCCAGGCCAATTTTTAGCTTCCAGTGCTGTCACATTTTGAATGACAGTTACTTGGGCATGCAACACTGTACCCAAATTCATTTTGTATCATTTTATTTGAGACAGATAAAGCTTTATTTTGGTGGCATTTATTCACCACTAGGTTTTTATTTTCTCTAAATAAACAATTAGTGTGCTGATTATCAGTGTATAGCTGATTATCAGCTGTACTCACTGTGCCCTGCCAGATCAGCTCTCCTTTCCTCATACGTTTTCTCTGTGTGAGGAAAGGAGAGCCAATAGCCGGCAAGAATGTTTACATGTGACCAACTGTGATTGGCTCTGATCATATGGTAAAGAGCCACTGTTATTGGCTCTTTATCCTGATCTGTAATCTGCTGTGTCCAAGAGACACAGCACTAACAGATACTTCCCAATGCACGCCCCAGAGGGTGCCCAGGGATTCACTACCAGAACTAGAGAGACGCGCTGCAGCCATATTTCGGTTATAGCGTGGTGGGCAAGTGGTTAAACATTAGCATGGATACTTGGAGTTTAAACATATTCAAGAAGTGATTGAGATTGTAGATGAAAATATCACTAAAGACAAAGGATTATCTTTGCCCAATCTAGTCAAGTATGGGGGAATGACAATCCTCATGTACTGTTCAGCTTTGATTGATAATTGATAAGCTTTACTTCAGTGCATTAAATGTCTGCACTCACATATTCAGAAACAGAGATCCAAAACAGGTTATAGGTAACCAACTGACCAAGCATGGAGCCAGAATGTGCATGATACCAATTTTTTTCATTCTACATTCTGGATGGTGCTCAAAGAATGACATTATCCAAATAGCACAGGATGTAGCAGACCAGAAATAGTCTGTTCTTCTCTACCATTTAATCTTTAAAAAATCCTGTTGTCATTGCCAGATTGCCTCTTAGACTGTAAAGAGAAATAATCTGAATTGTACCAAAGGGTAACTGTGCACATCAGTTGAAATGAGAATTGTCCAAAGGATGAGATGATCAGATCCATATAATGTATGTTTGACCATTATAAAAGCAGTGGGGCTGATTACTAAAGTATTATAGGCTGGTTTTATTTATTTTTTGGTAGCCAAGGATTGGATGTTCAAAGATAACACGTTCATAGTGTTTGCTAACATTCACTTTCCAAAGTGAGCATGCACTTTGTAAAGTAAACATTAATTTTGCCAGGTGAAAAGCTTCCATTACCTTTGGTAAATAAACCCCATAGCGGAGCTGACATATGTGTATAGAAGGTTCAGTGCTCCCACAATACCCCACACTCTCTGGCTTCCTACAAGATCCAAGGTGGTACTGTTATAATAAAAATGAACATGTTCAGCTCCACTCATACAGGTGAAACTCGAAAAATTTGAATATCGTGCAGAAGTTAATTTATTTCACCAATGCAACTTAAAAGGTGAAACTAATATATGAGATAGACTCATTACATGCAAAGCTAGATAGTTCAAGTCGTGATTTGTCATAATTATGATGATTATGGCTTACAGCTCATGAAAATCCCAAATCCACAATCTCAGAAAATTTGAATATTGTGAAAAGCTGCAATATTCTAGGCTCAAAGTGTCCCACTCTAATCAGTTGTTATTTAAGCCATAACACCTCTACAAAGGGTTCCTGAGCCTTTAAATGGTCTCTCAGTCTGGTTCAGTAGAAATCGCAATCATGGGAAAGACTGCTGACCTGACAGTTTTTCAGAAAACCATCATTGACACTCTCCATAAGGAAAGCCTCAAAAGGTAATTGCAAAAGTTGGATGTTCCCAAAGTGCTGTATTAAAGCACATTATCAGAAAGTTATGTGGAAGGGAAAAGTGTGGAAGAAAAAGGTGCACAAGCAGCAGGGATAACCGCAGCCTGGAGAGGATTGTCAGGAAAAGGCCAATTAAAAGTAGTGGAGACTTTCACAAGGAGTGGACTGAGGCTGAAGTCAGTGCATCAAGAGCCACCACACACAGACGGATCCTGGACATGGGCTTCAAATATCATATTGAAAAGGATTAAACCCCTGACACAACTTCAGGGCATAACCCATTCTGCCGTTGACCCAAATTATGAAAGCATACAGAAAGCTGAGGAACAAACTGCTTCTTTCTGTGTTCCAGCGTCCAAGAGAGGGAGGCGGGACTTTTATTGGCTTTTTAAAGACAACATGACATCATTCACATGAGCACATTTGATTGGTTCAGTCTATACATGGTGGTTTCTCCTTGCAAGTCCATTCTTGGCACAAACAGTCCTCGTGTCATACAGGGTCCTTACACCCAAGTTCATAGGGGCTTTCATCACTCAGAGCCATATTTGGTTCCACAGTGAAAGAAGGAGGAGGAGGGGTGACATCTGTTTGCTATTATTAGTTCTCTCTGTCTTCACTTCAAGTTGAGACGTACTGTATCTTTACAACATTATAATGTGTCATAGCTTCTTTTAAGGATAATAACAGTATTTTAACATATATTCATACATACATATGTATTATAACTCTCTCTCTCTCTCTCTCTATATATATATATATATATATATATATATATATATATATATCAAGAAATAAAAGAATATAATGAAAGAAAGGCAACATTTGAGTAGCTCAGGAGAAAAGTAACATAACACAAAAATATTCATTTTAGTAACCTCCATCACAATATTCCTCTTGTCAAGCTACTCCTGGACAACAAACAACGTCAGAAGTGTCTTACCTGGGCTAAAGAAAAACAGACCTGGTCTGTTGCTCAGTGGTCCAAAGTCCTCTTTTCTGATAAGAGCAAATTTTGCATCTCATTTGGAAACCAAGGACCCAGAGTATGGAGGAAGAATGGAGAGGCACACACTGCAAGATGCTTGAAGTCCAGTGTGAAGTTTCCACAGTCTGTGTTGATTTGGGAAGCCATGTCATCTGCTGGTGTTGGTCCACCGTGCTTCATTAAGTCCAGGGTCAACGCAGCCGTCTACCAGGAGATTTTGGAGCACTTCATGCTTCATTCCTCAGACAAGCTCTATGGGGATGCCTACTTCATTTTCCAGCAGGACTTGGCACCTGCGCACACTGCCAAAAGCACCAAAACCCAGTTCAATGACTGTGGGATTACTGTGATGGTTGGCCAGCAAACTCGCCTGACCTGAATCCCATAGAAAATCTATGGGGCATTGCCAAGAGAATGATGAGAGACATGATACAGAACAATGCAGAAGAGCTGAAGGCTGCCATTGAAGCATCCTGGTCTTCCATAACACCTCAGCAGTGCCACAGGCTGATAGGTTCCATGCCACGCCGCATTGAGGCAGTATTTGCTGCAAAAGGGGCCCAAACCAAGTACTGAATACATATGCATGCTTATACTTTTCAGAGGTCCGATATTTTATTATATTGCTGCATGTAATATTCAAATTTTCGGAGATTGTGTATTTGGGATTTTCATGAGCTGTACGCCATAATAATCACAATTATGACAAATCACGGCTTGAACTATCTTGCTTTGCATGTAATGAGTCTATCTCATATATTAGTTTCACCTTTTAAGTTGCATTAGTGAAATAAATTAACTTTTGCACGATATTCACATTTTTCAAGTTTCACCTGTATATAAGCACAGGGGACAGCTGCTTTGGGATGATCAAAGCTGCATCTCCTACAAATAAGTTCCATTATTAGAAAGTATCTGCACTCAAAAAGTCAACATTTGCTATGTTATAGGGTGCATTTAGAAGCATCAATTTTGCCTAAATGTTCAAAATGTTAATTTTGCCTGGAAATTATCCTGAAACATAGCAGTGCACTTCTTGGTATGTGAGTTTACCTAGGCACTCCTGTACACACAGTCGCAGATTTGTGCATCGGTAGCATGAGATCTAACAAACTTCTGCTACTGACTGCTAATCACACCACATTCAGAGTGAGACTCGGTGATGTGACTACTGTGTTGATCTCTTCACTGGAGGTTTTAATATCTATAAAGGGGACTGCCTCCACACAGAGACACAGAAAAATCAGTAAAAGGGAAAAGATTAGCTGCAGAGAGACCACAGGAATACCTATTAGGTAGTTGTTTGCCTTCTGTTTGCCAATTTTTGCATACAGCTTCCAAAGTTCAGTTCTTCTTTAGGGCAGCTAAAAAAGTCAATGCTGGGCAAATAATAACAGATTTTTAATCAGATAATTATACAGAGGAAGCCAATATATACATACACTATATTGCTGAAAGTGTTGGAACACTTCCCTTTCATGCTCATGAACTTTAAAGGCATTCCAGTCTTAGTCCATATAGTTCAATATTGAGTTGGCCCACCATTTGCAGATGTAACTAGTGTAGCGCTACCCCCGCAGGAGCCGCTGTTTTGTTATTGGGATCGGCATATTGAGTTACTTTAATGTGGCATATGGGTGCAGTTGGAGAACAAAGCAGTGAGCGAAGGTCCAGACAGTGAATAAAGGGTTTTCCAATGCTTTATTTCCAGGCCAAACATGGCCAACATCAACATCAAATGGGAAGAGCAGGTTGATGAAGAAAAGGGAGAACCTTGCAGTGTCAGGCCCGGATATTAATTGAGCAGTCTTTGCTCAATGGAGTACCAAATTATTATTTGTCGCCACTCTAGTTGGAGTGGGTAAAGTGCCCCCGGACAGACCCCTCTCACAAGCCTGGCAGCCGAAGTTTCACTTAGGATTTGCTGGGAGGAACAGATCTCTCTCACAGACCTGGCTCTAGGGCCTCTGCCACAGGCCAATTACTTTAGGTGAGCTAGATGGATAAGTGGAGTGAATCCTCCCAGTAGGTTTTAGCATAGGTCACCAGATGACAGCAAAACGTACCTGTCAACATTCCGGTCACCAGATCCCCGATTAGTTCGTTCAAGCCCTGTTGGACAACCTGCCTCCGGGTTCCCCTCAAGCCGACCCCCCAATCAAACGGCACCCAGCCTGGTATCCTCTCAATAGAACTGGGGACCCAGTAAGTCACTGGAGTCCCCTTTTACCTCCGGGTGAGGGTTTGTGTAGACTGCAATTCTGGCCTGGTGGGCCGCGCTGGTGGGGTCCATGGATGCGCGCACCCTGAAGGTGGATGCCGCACCTGGAACCGGGACCCCGTGAAAAACTTGCCTAGAACATGACACCTGTCACAGATATACCCTCCCCCAGCATGCCCCACGAGGGAGAAGCTCCTCTAATTGGCTGCTGGGGAAAGTTGCTCTGCCAGAACCCCTCTGGTGCCAACTGCTGACCAGGGATGGTATTGCATCCCTGGAGCACAGACTGACCCAATGGATGTTTCTGGAGTGACAGAAGTCCCAATTTTAGCAAATTGTGAATGAGAGCAAAGTAACTCTCCCATTCCCCACTAACTTTAGTTTAGTACCCATACTGAAAGTAAAGGGGTGCTACACTAGCGTCAACTCTTCTAGGAAGGATGTCAACAAGGTTTAGGAGTGTGTCTATGGGAATGTTTGACCATTTTTCCAGAAGGAAGACGAGACAGCCTAGCTCGCAGTCTCTGCTCTAATTCATCCCACTATATTGCCAAAAGTATTGGGCCATCCCTCTAAATCATTTGGTGGAGGAGGGATTAGGATGTGGGGTTGTTTTTCAGGGGTTTGGTTGGCCCCTTAGTTCCAGTGAAGGGAAGTCTTAAGGCATCAGCATACATCAGCATACCAAGACATTTTATGACAATTTCAGGAGTCCTGACCTCAACCTGAAAGAACATCTTTGGGATGAATTAGAGTGTAGACTGCAAGCCAGGCCATCTAGTCCAACATCAGTGCCTGACCTCACTAATGCGCTTCTGGAAGAATGGTCAAACAATCCCATAGACACACTCCTAAACCTTGTGGGCAGCCTTTTGAGAAGAGTTGAAGCTGTTATAGCTGCAAAGGGTGGGCCAACTCAATATTGAACCCTACGGACCAAGACTGGGATGCCATTAAAGTTGATGTACGTGTAAAGGCAGGCGTCCCAATCATTTTGGCAATATATTGTATCTTGGTTAAAAAAAACATATCTTATTACCCAAGAAGCCTCAATAGAATAGACTGTACATAAGCAACTAAAGGTATTAAAGCAGAAAAGAAATGATCTTGGACAATGAAAACAGAATCAATTTAATTTAGCTTCATTTTAAAGATCTGATTTGGCACTGGTAATTCAGGACACTGCCAGCACTTAGTTTACACTGCCTATTTGTAAGTATAAGTATGATCTCCAAATACTTTTTGCTGGCCTAAACAATTTTTTTCCTGCAAGATTTTTTCAGACAAGCATGTTTTCTTTTTTTTTTAAATGTTCATCTTTGGATGGTTGAAATTTTCCAGTGTGTGGGTAAATATCTTTAGCATTATGCCTTCCTTTTAATAAATACATTAAGAAGAACAGTTAACAAAACATTATACATTCTTAATAAAACTGGCTGAAATATACCCTTAGATTTCAAAAGATCTGCAAATTCCTAAGGAATGCTGTTCTTATTTAAAGTAATCATTTATACATATCCCAGAAATCATTCTGTATAGGTGACACAAACACAGGAAAAGCGGAAATGAGTGATTTAAATGTCTATTTTAAGGTACACTGAAGGACTGAGCATTTACTGTATGCAACCGTCATGATACATTTATGACTGCCAGTTCCGCTCAAATTATGTATTTTCTCTAAGAGTTTTATATACAAATTTAGCAGGATGCTGGAAATTATCTCTGATGGATGCTACAAAATCCCTGTTAATTCTAACAGCCTGATTATTTTAATATAAATACCTCATTATTGCAAATTAAGTTTCAAATCTGTTGCACACAATCTATGGGCCAGATCCACGTACCTCAGCGCATCTTTCCGTCCGGCGTACCGTATCTCTGATACACTATGCCGCCGTAACTTACAGCGTAATTTCTGTATCCTAAAATAATTTGCGCCGTAAGTTACGGCGGCGTAGTGTAACTTTGTCGGCGTAAGGGTGCGCAATTCAAATGGATGAGATGGGGGCGTGTTTTATGTTAATACGTCTTGACCCGACGTAAATTACGTTTTTTTTTACTGGCGCATGCGCCGTCTGTGGGGGTATCCCAGTGCGCATGCTCCAAATTAACCCGCAACAAGCCAATGCTTTCGCCGTGAACGTAATTCTACGCAAAGTCCTATTCACGAACGACTTACGCAAACAACGTAAAATTTTCAAAATTTGACGCGGGACCGACGTCCATACTTAACATTGAGTACGCCTCATATAGCAGGGGCAACTTTACGCCGAAAAACGACGTAAAAAAATGTGTCGGCCGGACGTACGTTTGTGGATTCGCGTATCTAGCTAATTTGCATACTCGACGCGGAAATCGATGGAAGCGCCACCTAGCGGCCAGCGTAAATATGCACCTTAGATCCGACGGCGTACTAAGACGTATGCCAGTCGGATCTAGCCCAGCTTCAGGCGTATCTTGTTTTGTGGATACAAAACAAAGATACGCCGGAGCAACCTAGCAGTTACGCGGCGTATCAATAGATACGCCAGCGTAACTGCTTCGTGGATCTGGCCCTATATATGTATAATTACCTATGTTTCTCATCATTATTATTAAAAAGCAAAATGTTTACTAACCTGGTGTAGAGCAGGGTAGTGCCAGCATTTATTGCTAACCTGCTAGATTGATTCCCTAGTAATCCCTCCTGTATTAAAATGACCTTAAAATCAGAAATTGGCACATTTTCATCGTTCTGGTCTTCTTAATAAGACTGTTAAGCTGGCCATTCAAGACGAAATCCAAGCATTCAATATTCATTTTTATTACATTTTCCATGAAAATAAAATAAATACTGTACTATGTTTAAATAACCACTAGGCAATTATTTTGAAACATCCCCCACCATGAAACATAGAAAATCATATCCATTTCTATGGAATTCCTTAAAGGTTTTTTGATGAATTTCTGTTTGATTGCAACAATTTCATCTACCAACTCCCAAAACACGAGCCATAAAAATCATATTTAACCCCATTTGTAAAAAAAAATCAGCTGATCTGCAAAACACAATCAATAAGTAAAGATATTCTGAACTTTTTCAGCCTTGATGTCCCGTGCATTGACAAGGTGCAGGCAATCTGTTCTCAAGCCTGTTTTTGGTATAAAAAATATTGCAAACACCTACAGTAGGTACAGTAAACTGCTGTCAATATGTCAGGAGCATCGAATGACAGATTTACTACTGGTGGTATCTCAGCATGAGGTGCTAGTGACATTGATGGAGCATGATGAATGACTGTGACATATCTCCACCCAGACCACTTATCCATGTGCATCACAGAAGGACCTGCAGGCTAGGGCTGGCCATTCTGACAATACCTTCAAGTTGGTGTTAAAACAATGCATTTGACTCCAGCAGTGTTCCAGGTAAAAAAAATGTGTGGCCAATAATGAGTTGCTAATGTGAAAATAATTTTCTTTCCTGACTTAGCATTGGACGACTGAAGACTGATGGAGACAAGCTATAGAACTGATAATGACTTTACAGGGATTGAAAGGCTGCTCTTCAGGAAATGTAAAAATTGGGTCTGGAGCTTACAGGACTTGACAGACGTCTACAGACATTTCCCTACTGCTGTTTCTCTCTTTCTCTCTCTCGTTAAAGTCAAGCTTTACTTTGCAGGTAATTTGTGTTGCAAAACCAAGTGTCTTATTCTAAGGCTAAATGCAAGCATGTAATGGGAGGTGAAGGGATTAGTGAAATATCACAATACCATTAGCCCTCTCACTGTGCAAATAACAGATTGGCATTGACTGATCACCCTGTCAAACAACCTGTCAATATTACAAACTGAACTAGGGGTAAAAACAAAATGCACATAAATAAATGTATAAAACACTATTTTATACTTGTATAAACAGATGAAGCTTGTTAAAGCGGAGGTTCACCCTAAAAAAACATCTATGTACCACCCCATCCAGCATACTTGCGTCAGCTATAGTATGTTTTTTTCACTGTATTTACCGTTTAATCGTGCAGTTTCGTTTCAGACTCCCGCGGGGAGTAGGCGTTCCTATGAAGAGGGGAACATGATTGACGTCCGGATATGGCGCGTCACGCGTTCCGAAAATAGCCGAAGTAGGACTCGGCTCTTCATGGCGCTATACGGCGCCTGCACACAGACTAGGAGCTGACTGCGCAGGCGCCATATATATCCGAGTCCTATTTCGGCTATTTTCGGAACGCGTGACGCGCCATAGCCGGACGTCAATCATGTTCCCCTCTTCATAGGAACGCCTATTTCCCTGCCGGAGTCTGAAACGAAACTGAGCGATTAAACGGTAAATACAGCGGCCAAAAAAAAAAAAAAACATACTATAGCTGACGCAAGTATGCTGGATGGGATGGTACATAAAAAAAAAGGGTGAACCTCCGCTTTAAATGTTTTTTTTTTCTTTGTGTTATTTCTGTGTACAGTAAAATCCCACAAACCTAAATATACATGCTATAGAAGTCTCAATGTATCCAAATTAAGCTATCATAGGCTTAGACTTCACTATACACCATAGGAATTACAACCCTATTTAGTGTGTCTCATGTATGGAGACCTTACACAAATATTAATGCTACATCAAAGATAAAGATAAGTTAGCTTGGAATTAGGCTAATTCACCACAGGTGGAAAATCTGCAGACATTCTCTAATGCAAAGCTGGTTTAATAGTATTTAATTAGACTAGTTTGAAATATTCTTGTATTGATTGAAGAAAAACTGTGATACAGTCCCCTTTACCTAAACCTACCAGTCCTGAAGATCAGCTCTATAGGTAGGTTGCTTATAGCTGGAGGGTTGTACCATATGACCTTCAGCACTAGGCATATGCTTTAAAGTGGTGGTCTTAAAAATTGGAGCCATACTTTTAAAACACCAGCCTGGAACCAGATTACTGCACACCACAAGTACCCAAATTGATGGTTTGGGAATATGGAAATGGGTAGAAAATAACTATACTGGAAGTATAGATAAACACCGCGCTACTATGAAAAACGTATAAATTGCAGCCAACACCACAGAATAGATCAATTCCGAAAAACAAACAAAATAAAACATAAAGTGTAGCGCTAATTATAAGTGAAATAAAGGATTGGGTATATTGATAATTAGCCAATCATAGAAAAGTGTCCATATGAAACACGTTGAAGTAGTCCATAAACATAAACTGTAAAAAAGTTACTACTAAATAGATCCTCAAAATTCAGTTCAAAGTGGATAAATGTGCAAAAAGCTTCAATAAAAAAATAATAATAAATCTTTATAGGTAAAAGATGTATAAATCCAGCACCGAAGTGAATGGAGGCTTACCAGAAGCTGTGGACCCAAAATAGGCATATACCTAATGGGTCAATTGCGCTTAAAGTTGATGATACCAGCGAGGAGGTGAAGTCCAACACAGGATCAGGTGAAGGTCGGTTCAGAGGCACCTTGTAATAGGTTGTAGACTTGGGTCCATATGGAGGTTCAGACACTCAATACAACGAAAGTAGGAAGAAAGAAGGCAAAGATGCACATAGTGTAAATCCGTTTAAAAGTTTACTTGGTAGCAAAATCAAAAAAAGGGGTTACACTCACATTTTCAGCACTTGTAACAGGCATGTAACAAAAAGCAGTATTGTCAGCAAATTCCCGACATGTTTCAATCTAAACGATCTCCCCAGATGATGATGGTTTAGATTGAAACATGTTTTATTTTGGGAATATGGAAATGACTTAAGTTTGAGTCACCTGTCCCGTGTGTTGGTTGGTAAAGTGTTACCCCCTACCCATTTTGTCTGTTCAATATGGTACAAGTAAAAGCATAAAAAGGAAAATGAACAATAATTACGGCTGGGTTCACACGGTCTTTGGATGCGGTTCGCAGCAGGGGTCCAGTGCGTCCCTGTTCTCCATTTCAGGGATGAATCAGGGCTAATTTTTTGCCTGAATTTGGCACTAAAAGAGAACCAAAGATGCACAGGACTCCTGTGCAAGCCACTCCACAGCCACCACAGAGGTATGAACTGGCTTCATGTGTGAACCGACTCCTGTCATGCAAATTGGATGCGGGGAAACTTAAACATTAACAACAGTTCTGAAGCAATATTTTCTAGCATGGCCCTCTTCCTACCCCCAATCCCTTTCATTGTTTAGGTTTTTCCAGATACTACCAACTGTACTCATATCAGGGATCAAGTCCTGGGGAAAAAAGTGTGGGAACTCCCACCCAAGATCCAAAAAAATGATACGCTCATATGCATAATTACTAAACCACACGTTTTTTGTTTTTTTTTTCGATCCACTGTACCTTAGTAATCCTTTATGTTACTGGCCGCTTCCTGTATATGGATTCATCGGGTAGTGTGCGGGTATTCCGTCACTTCCTCGCGGCAGACCTGCGCAATGTCTCCTGGGAACAATGACAAAAGCTCCCAGGAGACATTGCACACTACCCACACACTACCCGATGAATCCATATACAGGAAGCGGCCAGTAACATAAAGGATTACTACGGTTCACCTGCCCCTAACAGTGACTCGAGCTGGGCATCGCCGCTTAGTGAAGGATTGGTTCAGGTGGCTCGGCTGCTCTCGGCTGCTCTAGTCCTGCAAAGAGAACTGAGTTCCTGCTGTGAAAAAAGTGCAGGCACTCTGTTCCCACGCGTTCCCGCAGGACTTGAGCCCTGACTCATATGCTTTATCTTAGAAAGTATGTATTCTGAATTTAAAAAGTACTTTATATTGCTCTCAGCCTTCTTCAAATCTCCAAATTTCGTTTTATTTTGCTGATGTGATCCAACTTCCTGTTGGAAGGTGGCTACGTTTTTTCTCCATGGTCCTACTGTATGTAGGAACCCTGGCCTCAGAGACGTATTTACTCAGTGGCGTGGCTATAAGGGGGCAGGGGGTGCAGCCCGCACTGGATGACACCTGCTAAATGGGTGACACCGGGGCCGCCGCTACACCGTGCACTTGCAGAGCTGGAGCGGTGCGAGCAGGACACGCAGCCACGCGGGGCAGGCTGCCTATAACACTCCCCCGTCATTAAACCAACTGAAGCTTTCCCTCTGGGATCTCCAATATCTCCTGAGGCAGCCGGAGTTGGTGGGCAGAGCTGGGGGTGTGGCTGCCTCCTCCTCTCCTCCCCACAGACTCCTTCACCCTGGCTAATCCCATGGCTGAAAGAGGAGAAAGAGGCAAGAACTGAGTGCTCCCGGTGTCCTTTATCTCCAGGCATGAGGTAAATTACTGCACACTGTGACCACATAGAGTTCTAAACTGGGCCCATATTACCCTAACCTGCCCCATACCACCCCAAACTGCCCTATACCATTCCAAACTGCCCATGCCACCCTAACCTGCCCCATACCCCCCTAACCTGCCCTATACTATGACCAAACTGTCCCAAACCATTCCAAACTACCCCATAACACCCTGACCTGCCCTATAGCACCCCAATATGTCCTATATTAACCTAACTTTACCTATACCACCCCAATGTGCCATTTACCATCCTAATAAGCCCTATACCACCCCAAACTGCCCTATATTACCCTAACCTGCCCCATACCACCCCAATCTGCCCCACACCACCCCAATATGTCCTATACTACCCCAACCTGCCCTATACCACCCCAATATGCCCTATACCATCCTAACCTGCCCCATACCACCCCGATCTGCCCCATAACAACCCAATATGCCAAATAACACCCCAAACTGCCCTATATTACCCTAAACTGCCCCACACCACCCCAATCTGCCCTATACCACCCTAACCTGCCCTATACCACCCCAAACTACCCTATATTACCCTAACCTGCTCTCTACCACCCCAACCTGCCCTATACCAACCCTGACCTGCCCTATACCACCCTAACCTGCCACTTTACCACCCTATACTGTCATTTAACGGGGCCGTTTTGGGGTGTTTCCCTTGACCGCGCACTGCCTGCAGGGCGCTGGGCAGGATAGACAGGGGGGGGTGACACCATATTTTATCACACCAGGTGACCCTAGTGACTCCAATAACAGTACACGCTGCATTCTAATTAAACCAGCACTGAAATGTGAGATTTGCCAAGAGAAACCAAATCAATTTCTAATATGTTTTTTAATAAATTGTTTCTTTGCAAACTTTTGCAATGCATGCCACTATAGTATAATGCACTATAGGGGTACTCACAGAAATAACACTTCCTCTGTGCCTTGTGTAGCACTTCAATAGTCCACCTAGGGATTCAGTCCACCTGAAAACCGGACACATTTTTTCAGACAGGAATGTGGCTCAGAACAGGTCTTGACAGGAGGGTGAGGGGGCACTATGTGCGCCTCATTACTATTTTCTTTGGAGTGCCCAAAGGTGTCCCAGGGCCCAAAGGTGTCCCAGGTCTGTTACAATCCTATAGTGTATACTAAAACAAAAAAAATAAATAAAAATACTGTGTGCCGCTAAAGTGTTCGGGTTTGGATTGATGAAAAGGTGGCAACCCTAATCTACACTTCTCAGAGTCCAGTCTACAGTCCACTTTTTACTATTCTTCCATGCATTCCCTAGGACTTCAGAGGTGTTGGGTACCTTAGAATGTGTAGTGCTGAGAATGGATCCCCTTTGCTCCTCTACATTTAACATGCACTGTGGGACTGATATGCAATCTTCCTCATCTCCCTTGCATTGCTCTTAAAGGGGTTGTAAAGGTAAAAAAAAATGTTTTCCTAAATAGCTTCCTTTACCTTAGTGCAGTCCTCCTTCACTTGCCTCATCCTTCGATTTTGCTTTTAAATGTCCTTATTTTCTCTGAGAAATCCTCACTTCCTGTTCTTCTGTCTGTAACTCCACACAGTAATGCAAGGCTTTTTCCCTGGTGTGGAGTGTCGTGCTTGCCCTCTCTCTTAAGGGGGCGAGCAGGAGAGTCAGGACGCTCTCTATATTGCAGATAGAGAAAGGAGCTGTGTGTTAGTTGGCATCCTGACTCTCCTGCTCGCCCCCTCCCCCCTCAAGGGAGGGGGCAAGCACGACACTCCACACCAGGGAGAAAGCCTTGCATTACTGTGTGGAGTTACAGACAGAAGAACAGGAAGTGAGGATTCCTCAGAAGAATTAAGGACATTTAAAAGCAAAATCGAAGGATGAGGTGAGTGAAGGAGGACTGCACTACAGGAAGCTATTTAGGGATTTTTTTTTTTTTACCTTTACAACCCTTTAAGCTGTTCACATTTGTGGATATTTTCTACTTCCTGATATTTCTCAGGCTAATCATCAGGCAGCTTGGTGAGGGACAAATGTCTATTTGCCCTTATCATCTGCCAAAGTATCTGATAAACAACAATATTAATCAGGGCCTTTGTCCAATATAACGGAGAGCAAGCTTTCACCCCCTCCCTTTACCTATTTCTGCCCTCTCATCGACCCAGCCCCAGATCCTGCTTAATCCGTTTTTTCTCTCTAGCTCCACAATAGTTGCTTATAATAAATAGTAATAATTAGTACAATTAGTACAAATCATGAAAGGATACTACAAGCCAAGTCCCTACCTGGTGGGCTGGGCTGGGCTGTTATCTTTGGGGGAAAATTGTATGTTGGTTTTCTTTACCTCACACAAAGCTAAAAGAAGGTCATATTGAATACTGGTGAACTGGCAGATGTTTGCCAAATGGATCAAGCAAATAATTGCTGTACTCAATAGAATTGCACCAAGTTTGCTATTTTTTTGTATTGAGAAAAGAGCCTCATGTGATTCTGGATTTGTGCAAAGGCTAGATAGGTCCTGTCAAAGAAGAGAACATAAAAGTTGGTGAGCATAAGACATTTGTTTTATTTTCTTTTAGAGCTAATAAGGGAAAACAACATATTCACAAAAAATGTAACATTGGCCCGGATTCACAGAGAGCGGGCGCACATTACGCCGCCGTAGCGCAAATAATATACGCTACGCCGACACAGTGCAGAGAGGCAAGCATGGAATTCAGGAAGCCAGTGCTCCCAACGCTGTGTCGACGAGGCGTAGGTTTCAAAGGCGCAGGCCGGTGTAGGTGGAAGTGGGCTTGACCCATGCAAACCCATGCAAATGAGGTGTGACCCCATGCAAATGATGGTCCGAGCGCCAGACAAGTACGTTTACCAAACTGCGCATGCACCGCGACGTGGACGCATCCCCCTGCGCATGCTCACAACCACGTTTGAAAAACAGCCTAAGATACGCCGGAGCAATGCGTACGCCATGAACGTAACCTATGCCCAGCCAGACACACGTCCAACGTAAAATACGCCGGCTTGGCCGGCTTGTGTTCCCTGGTGCAGACCTTTGCATGTCTGCTGCTGAGTTACACCTCCTTTATGGGGCTTAACTTTACGCCGGACGTACAGCTTACGCGCACCTCTCGTAGCCTGCGTCGGGCGCACGCAGGTTCGTGAATTGCCGTATTTCCCTCATTTACATATTTGAATGACTAATTAATGGGAGCGGCACCATGCTCCCAGTCTAAATGTGCGCCCACTCTACGCCGGCGTAAGCAAGATACGTCCGCGGGTTGTAGCCTGGTTTTAGGCGCATCTCTGTTTGTGGGTCCGGCGCACAGATACGAGGGCGCACATTTGCACTTACGTCGGCGTAACTTGTTATACGTCGGCGTAAGTGCTTTGTGAATCCGGGCCATTGTTTTTATATTTTATCTGCATACAGATTTCAAAAGCCTCTCTGCAATCGTGACAACATTGATAGTATTCTGTGCACATAGTGTAACAAAAAACATCTTACGTGATGGGCTCACTGCTTTTCTCACAAAGGCTAAACTCACGTAAGAAGAATTCCCTGCAATAGGAGCTTCATTTCTGGTGAGTTTCATGTTTTTTATTTTTTATTTTTTTTTGTAAATTAGAGCATGAAAAAATTCAATAAACTATTTTATTTGTATGCGTTTTTCAAGTTAAGAATTACATATAGGGTCCTGAGTACATTGGTCATGGTCATAAAGGCAACATAAGAGTAGCTTTGGGGGAACAGAAATTAAATCTGACCCTGAGGATCTCATCTGAAAGGAACAATAAGACATACAAAATAGTACCGTATTTAAGATCTGATTTTGCAGATGAACAAGGTACAGTACTATAGAGGGACATGAGCTGGAAAAGTAACCAGTTTCCTTCACTTCTGTCTGGAAATGGTGGAAAATGTATGCCCATCAATCTGCTTCACTTCTGCCATTAGATACTCCATTTAAAAAGGGGCCGGCTAGTCAGCAGGCAGCAGACAGCTAATCTGTAATGAGTTGCCACTACTTATTGTCAATGTGTTTGCAGGCATCTTCTTGATTGACAGCTTGTACTAACTCTCTGCTTGCCTGCCAAAAAATGAGTAATGAGCTCAGAAGGTGCACTCTACTTACTGCTGCACCTTCCACCTTCAGCCCCAGACTGATACTAAAAGTCATCATATATACAGCAAATTCAATATATCAGGATCCTACTTCTGTGTTCTTCTTTTGATTTGTGTTTACATTTGTTAAATCGTTTCTTGTATTTGGATTGTCCTTGAAAAAAGGTTTGCAGGACAAACTTATTTTCATCAGTAGCAGATTCCTTAAGTCCTGTAAGTTGGGAGGTGGGGCGTCCATGCATTGGACTCAGTGGCGTAGCGTGGGGGGTGCAGGGGGTGCCGTGGCCCTGGGCACGACATTTAGGAGGCGAAATTTTGCGCTAGTAGTGTCACTTCTCCTAATTTTAATTTCCGTTCTCTGGCCGTAATGTTTAGTGTCCGGCGCCCTATGATTGGGCATATGGGGGTCGGTGTGGGGCTGGCCTGTCCACGATCGCGGTTGATCTTGAAGTCCGGCCTCCACACATGACCCCTATACGCCCAATCACAGTGTGCAGGGAAACAATGAACATGGCGGCGGGAGACAAGCACTGGAAAGTGTGAGCCGCTGGGGCTTCTCCTCTGCCTGTCCCTCTGGTGCGGCGCTGTGTGTACAACGGAGCGGAGGGACGGGGCTCAGTGGAGATGGGAGCATGGAAGTGCAGCGTCTGTTAGCTGGCCTCTGGCTCCCGCCCGGTGGGGACACCATGTAGCGGGTGGATGGTGATGGACTGGCCCGGCGAGGATACCATGGAGCAGGTGGATGGCGTTGGCCTGGCCCCGGCGTGGAGACAATGGAGCAGGTGGATGGTGCTGGCGGGGACTCCAAAGCAAGGTAAGGTGCAGGAGAAGATACGAGGTAAGGAGGAGGATGGATCTGCACCGAGCTGTGTGGAAGGGGGTGTGTGTGAGTAGTGCAGGAAGTAGAAGTCAGGTGGGTCTGTGTATGTGTCAGGTAGGTGTCAGGAAGGGGGGTCAGTGTATGTGTCAGTCAGTGTAATAGTCAGTGTAGGTGTCAGTTAGGTCAGTGTAGGTGTCAGTTAGGTCAGTGTAGGTGTCTGTTAGGTCAGTGTAGGCGTCTGTTAGGTCAGTGTAGGTGTTATTTAGGTCAGTGTAGGGTTCAGGTGGGTCAGTGTAATGTGAGTAGTGCAGGAAGTAGGATTCAGGTGGATCGGTGCATGTGTCAGGTAGGTTTTAGGAAGGGGGGGGGGTCAGTGTAGGGGTCAGATAGGTCACATGTGTTGCAGGGGCAGGGTAAAGTGGAGTCAGGGGCGCAGTAAAATTAGATATTGCCTAGGGTGTCAAAGATCCTTGCACTAGCCCTGGTGGTCAGTGTGGTGTGTAGTGTAGTGTGCAGTGTACTGGTCAGTGTAGTGGTCAGTGTAGGAATCGGGTAGGTCAGTGCAGTGGACAGGTAGGTAAGTGTAATGGTCAGTCTAGGAATTATGTAGGTCCATGTAGAGGTTAGTGTAGTGGTCAGTATAGGAATCAGGCTGGTCAGTACTATTGTAGGAAGGGAAGGGACTCAGGGAGTGCGAAAACTCCTCAGGTTAGGGGGCGCAAATTTCTTGCCTTGCCCCGGGCGCTGACAACCCACGCTACGCCACTGATTGGACTTGTTTTTCCATCAAATATTACAGATGCTTGATTGTAGAGCGATCTGTAGAATTTGGAGGCCAAGTAAACGTCTCAAACTCGATGTTGTGTTCTTCAAACCATTCTTGAACCATTTTAGCAGTGTAGCAGAGCGCATTATCCTGCTAAAAGAGGCCACTGCCATCAGGAATCACTGTTTTCATAAAGGGGTGTATTTAGTCAGCAACAATGTTTAGGTAGGAGATACCTATCAAGTAACATTCACATGAATGGCAGGTGCCAAGTTTTCCTAGCAGAACATTGCCCAAAACATAACACTGTCTCCCCTGGCTTGCCATGTTCCTATACCTCATTCCAGGTAAACAAAGCACACACACCTGGCCACCCACATGATGTAAAAGAAAACATGATTCATCAGACCAGCCCACCTTCTTCCATTGCTCCATGGTTCAGTTCCGAACCTCACGTGCCCATTGTAGGCAATTTTGGTTGTGAATTGTTTTCAATGCCAGTACTGCATATTCTCTCCAGCCTCTTTCAGCTGCTTCTTGGTGACAGGGTTACCAACCTCCCGCAGCAGTTTTTACTGACAAAACATGGAAAATTTACTGGCGGCGGAGCACATTTTTTACTGGCAACCTGAGAAATTGCAGAACTCCTATATAAACATGATATGGAAACACTGAAAATACCTATAACAAACTAATTTGCTTGATTTACACTTAAAAAGTCAACACAGCAGGAAATTATCAGATTTTTACAAACTGTCAGTAAATTTACTGGTGGTTGGAAACCCTGCCTGGTAAAATGCAATCATCTGCATATTATTGCTAAGATCTGGCTTACTGATAACAGTGGCATCAGTATGTGAACTGTGTGCTGGTATAGCTTCTTGCAGTCTTCACCAGGGGAATGTGTGACAAGCTGACACCAAGAAGGACAGTTGGTGGTTGTCATCCCATAACTGTAAGTAGAGAATGACCAAGTATCATAATATTATATATATATATATATATATATATATATATATATATATATATATATATATATATATATATATATATATATATATATATATATAATATAGTATTATAATAATGAAAGCTGCACATTGAAAATAATTGAAAATAAATGTTGAACATACATTGACATGTTAATTTGGGGTTTAAATCTAGTTTAATTTAATCCTAATCTTAACACTCTAACACTCAGTGTTAGACTTAACACTGGCAAGTTTGTATTGCTGTATGGGTCCATGTTAGGGTGGGTCACCCTCCACATGTGTCCGTGTCACCGTTATGATTGAAAGTGAAAAAAAATAATTAAAATATTGGGTTGTCACCAGAACTTGAATAAAAGGGAAATCTCCAATTGGGGACACTAGTTCTGGTGACCTTGGTGAATACTAGTGATTTTCTCAGATGGGGAGAGATTTCCTCTCACTTCTCGTTTTAGCTTTGGTACAGGAAGTGAAGTCTCTCCAATAAGACACAATTGGCAAAAATACCTAGTAGAGGTTATAACCCTACCTTGTTCTATCCAAAAATGAACAAAAGTGCCTTCAGTTCTATTTTAACCACTTAAGGACCGGGCCTAGTTTTTCACTTGGTTAAAATCAGCTTTTTTGCTGGAAAATTAATTAGAACCCCCAAACATTATATATTTTTTTCTGACACCCTAGGGAATAAAATGGCGGCCCTTGCAATACTTTATGTCACACCTTATTTGCGCAGCGGTCTTACAAACGCAATTTAAAAAAAGATAGCGAAAGGTAATGTTACGCTGATAAAATTGATACCCAACATGTCACGCTTCAAAATTCCACTTGTGGAATGGAGACAAACTTTGACACAATCTCCATAGGCGAAGTTTAACATTTTCTACAGGTTACCAGTTTTGAGTTACAAAGGAGATCTTGCTAGAACTACTGCTTTCGTTCTAACAAATCACAGTGATACCTCACATGTGTGGTTTGAACCCTGTTTACATATGCGTTCGCTATTGCGCACAAGCACGGCGGGACGGGGAGCTTTGAAAAAAAAATCTTATTTATTTTACTTTTTATTTTTACACTGTCCCTTTAAATAAAAAATATTGTATCACTTTTATTCCTATCAAAAAGACCTCAGATCTCATATTTACACTTAAATGCAATACATTTTTTCTTAAAAATTCGTTTTTTTTTTTTTCAATAAAATAAAATTTCCCCTTCAAGACCATTGGGCGGAAGTGACTTTTGACATCGCTTCCGTAATTAAATGGTATGGAGCCGAGTGGGATCCATCATTCCCTCACTCGACTTCCAGCCTCTGAGGGGAAAAAAAACAGATCGTCTCCACCGCTACCAACGGCTCCGGTAAGCGTCTGAGATGACAGGGATGTGGTGGGAGGGGGGTGGGCACCACTTTTATCTGAAAGCGGACCACCCGGGGTTATAGCAACTATCTGCTACCATAACAACGGTATTCAACAACAAATTACTGACGTATAACGACGGCAGGCGGTGCAGAAGTGGTTGTCCTAACTTAAAATGACTAATTAACCTATAATACTGAAACCTAAAACTTAATCCAACTCATAATCCCCTAAGGTCCTTTTAACAAGGGTGATCTGATCAGGTCCTCCTGTCACTTTTTTGGGTGGACCTGATCAGACCCTCAAGTTTCTTCTATGGAGCGGTGGAAGTCAGCGGACACATGTCTGCTGATACCTGCCGCCATAAGATCGGATCCTGTTCCCCAAAAACAGACAGATGGTGGTCCTATTCCCAAACCGTCTGGTGATTCGGATGGCATTGGATGGAAATGGATAGGTGGTCTATTTGCATCTGATTGGAGAGCGAGAGGAAAGCGGGACTGTATGCAGAGCAGACATGGACCTGTTACCTGCCTGCTCAGCGGGGATCAGCGGAGAGATCCCCCTTTGAGCAAGCAGATTCCACTTCACGGAAGCATCTGTGTGAAAAGGGCCTAGACCTTAACCCTTAACAATTCACCTTAACCTAGTACCTAAACTAAAGCTAACAAGATAATGAAAGATCACACTTTTTAGCTTCCAGATCTGTTGGTATCAAAAGCATGCCATGTTGGTACCAACACTAAGAATTACTAATCTTTTGACCAGAATGGACATTTTTAATCTTTATTGTTCTCCACTGTTAGAACAGATACACGTGACACACATGATTTAGGCCCTTTTCACACTGGGGCGGGATGTGCGGTGGCGGTATCGCGCTGTTATTTTTAGCGACGCTATACTGTCTGAATTGCCACAGAATTGCGGCGGTATTCAGCTGCTAGCGGTGCGGTATTACCCCCGCTAATGGCCGAAAAATAGTTAATACCGCCTCTGCAATGGAAAGGAGCGGTGAAGGAGCGGTAAATACACCGCTCCTCTCACCGCTCCAAAGATGCTGCTGGCAGGACTTTTGGAGCGGTCCCGCCAGCGCATCGCCTCTTTTTTTTAGGCGGTATTTAGCCGCTATTTTTAGCGCTGAACCGCCTGAAAAACTCCTCAGTGTGAAAGGGGCCATAGAGTGTTTGTATTGTGGGAATATTGGAGATTTTTTAGATTTGTTTTAGATAGTTACCTAAAACATTATTATCTATTGTACGTAAACAGAAAGTTTTATCAGAACAGCATTTTAGTTCCTATGCCTTGTTTTTTTACAACTAAATCTTAATCAACATAATCTGCAACACACTGTTGGAGGGATATGTAAAAACCCAATTCATGCCTTGTGTCATCCATCAAACCTTGTTAACAGTTTTAGACATGCAGCATGCACTGTATTGCTGCTCCTTCTCATCAAGCCATGGCACAGTACTAAACAGTGTGCTACAAACCTAACAGCTGCCCATTCTCTATGTGAATGTGTACTTACTATTATGACATGAAATCACAAAAGCCCACCCTGAGGCTGTGTGCACTGGGGACAGCGTTAAGTGGGGGATATGATAAATTTTTGCCTAAGGCCAACAGATGTCATCAGCCAGCGAAATGCACAGTAGGAGCATTTCAACCAATTACATTTTCTACATTTCTGACCATCACCTATTGTTATAAAAGCAATCTATTCATTAAAAAAAAAAAAGATATTTCTTGTTAGAACAGGAGACAATTATGTCCTTTTTTAGTACAGCTACTGGGGTAGTTCAGAAAGATTTCTAGAGGGTCAGCAGTTTTACCTTATTGGGAAAAAATGGATAAAGTATAACAAACCGCATCAAACAAATTTAAAGTGTTTCCAATTTGAAGAACATACAGTGCATCGGGAAAGTATTCACAGCGCTTCACCTTTTGCACATTTTTTTATGTTACAGCCTTATTCATAAATGGATTTAATTCATTATTTTCCTCAAAATTCTACAAAAAATGCCCCATAATGACAACAAAAAAAAAAAGAAGTTTGTTTGAAATCTTTGCAAATTTATTAAAACTAACACAAAAAAAATCACATGTTCATAAGTATTTTCAGCCTTTTCCATGATACTCAAAATTGAGCTCACTGATCATCCTTCAGATGTTTCTACAACTTGATTGGAATTCATCTGTGGTCATTTCAGTTGATTAGACATGATTTGGAAAGGCACACATCTGTCTATTAGAGATGAGCCGGTTCAGTTTGCAGCAGAACATGCGAACATGCAAAAAATTAGTCTATGGGACACGAATGTGAAAAATCAAAAGTGCTCATTTTAAAGGTTAATATGCAAGTTATTGTCAGAAAAGGCTGTTTTTTCGGGAGCAGTGATTTTAATAATGCTTAAAGTGAAACAATAAAAGTGAAATATTCTTTTAAATTTCATACCTGTGGGGTGTCTATAGTATGCCTGTAAAGTAGCGCATGTTTCCCGTGTTTATAACAATCTGCACAAAATCACATTTCTAAAGGAAAAAGGGTATTTTAAAACTACTCGCCGCTATAATGAATTGTCGGGTCCTGGCAATACAGATCAAAGTCATTGAAAGTAATTGAAAAAAAAAATTTGTTGGGGTCCCCCCAAATTCCATTCAGGTCTGGTATGGATTTTTAGGGGAACCCCGCACCATAAAAAAAAAAAAGCGTGGGGTTCCCCCAAAAATCCATACCAGACACTTATCCAAGCACACAACCTGGCAGGCTGCAGAAAAAGAGGGGGGATGAGAGAGCCCCCCCTCCTGAACCATACCAGGCCATATGCCCTTAACATGGGGAGGATGTCTTCATGTTGATGGGGACAAGGGCCTCATCCCCACAACCCTTGCCCGGTGGTTGTGGGGGTCTGTGGGCGGGGGGCTTATCGGAATCTGAAAACTCCCTTTAACAAAGGGGACCCCCTGATGCTGGCCCCACCCCAATGTGAATTGGTAAGGCCTACCATTTCACAAATAAAAGTGTGAAAATGTTAAAAATGACAGGAGACGGCTTGGGACAAGTCCTTTATTAAAAATAAAAAACAAAAAAAACAATTCCAGCAAATTTAGTCTTGATGTCCAGCGGTGATCTACTCTCCAGCGAGGAACGATGCACGATCCTGCCCGCACCAGAGGCACCTGGCCGAATGACGAGCAAGCTGTTTGACAGTTCTTTTATAACCGAGGGCGGGGCCACCCGTGACATGGACTGGCGACCCCACCCCTCTGATGCAACGGGGGTTTCTCGTGATGTGCCAGTGGGGGTGGGGTCTCACTCCACGCGTGGCCCCGCCCTCGGTTATAAAAGTACTGTCAAACAGCTTGCCCGTCATTCAGCCAGGTGCCTCCGGTGCGGGCAGGATCGTGCGTCATTCCTCGCTGGAGAGAGCATTGCTGGAGAATGGATCACTGCTGGACATCGAGAATGGATTACAACGCTGGACATCGAGATTGACATCGCTGGAATCGTTTTTTTTTTTTTTTTTTTTTTTAATAAAGGACTTGTCCCAAGCCATCTCCTGTCGTTTTTAACATTTTCCCCCCATTTTTTGTGAAATGGTAGGGTTACAATGTAGTAATCCAAAATGCAGCGCTTCAGTGAATAATAGCAATGTCCATGTGAAAAAAGCCAATGTACCCCTTACCGATAAGCCCCCCGCCCGCAGACCCCCAGAACCACCGGACAAGGGTTGTGGGTGATGAGGCCCTTGTCCCCATCAACATGGGGACATCCTCCCCATGTTAAGGGCATGTAGCCTGGTACGGTTCAGGAGGGTAGGGGCCGCTCTCTCTTTCCCCCTCTTTTCCTGCGGCCTGCCAGGTTGCTTGCTCGGATAACGGTCTGGTATAGATTTTTGGGGGGAACCCCACACAATTTTTTTAAATTATGGTGTGGGGTTCCCCTTAAAATTCATACCAGACCTGAAGGGTCTGAGATGGATTTTTGGGGGGAACCCCACGCCATTTTTTTTATTTGACGTAGGGTTCCCCTTAATATCCATACCAGACCTTAAGGCCCTGGTAATGGAATTCAGGGGGACCCCCACACATTTTTTTTTCAATGACTTTCAATGACTTTGATCTATATTGCCGGAAATGTCATTTTGTGTGGAGACTGTAATAAACATGGTAAACATGCGCTACTTTACAGGCATACTATAGACACCCCCAGGTACAAAATTTAAAGGAATATTTCACTTTTATTGTTTCAATTCAAACATTATTAAAATCACTGCTCTGGAAAAAATTAAAAAAATTGTTCGCTTGTTCGGCGAATGGGCGAACAGACAATGTTCGAGTCAAACTCATGTTCGACTCGATCATAAAGCTCATCCCTACTGTCTATATAAGGTCCCACAGTTAACAGTCCATGTCAGAGCACAAACCAAGCCATAAATTACATGGAATTGTCTGTAGACCTCCGAGACAGGATTGTATCGAAGCACCGATCTAGGAAAGGGTACAGAAACATTTCTGTAGCATTGAAGGTCGCAGTGAGCATAGTGGCCTCCATCATCCATAAATGGAAGAAGTGTGGAACCACCAGGACACTTCCTAGAGTGGGCCATCCGGCCAAACTGAGTGATCAGGGGAGATGACCAAAAAGCCTATGGTCACTCTGACAGAGCTCCAGCATTTCTCTGTGGAGAGAAGAGAACCCTCCAGAAGAAAAACCATCTCTGCAGTACTCCACCAACCAGGCCTGTATGGTAGAGTGGCCAGATGGAAGCCACTCCTCAGTAAAAGGCACATGACACCTCACCTGGAGTTTGCCAAAAGGCACCTGAAGGACTCTTAGACCATGAGCAACAAAATTCTGGCCTGAATGGAAAGCCTTGTGTCTGGAGGAAATCAGGCACTGCTAATCACCTGGCCAATACCATCCCTACAGTGAAGCATGGTGGCGGCTGCATCATGCTGTGGTGATGTTTTTCAGCAGCAGGAACTGGGAGACTAGTCAGGATGGAGGGAAAAATGAATCCAGCAATGTACAGAGACATACTTGATGAAAACCTGCTCCCAGAGAGCTCTGAATTTCAGAGCGAGGTGAAGGTTCATCTTCCAACAGGACAACAACCTTAAGCACACAGCCAAGATAACAAAGGAGTGGCTATGAAATAACTCTGTGAATGTCCTTGAGTGGCCCAGCCAGAGCCCAGACTTGAACCAGATTGAACATCTCTAGAGATTTGAAAACATTTGCCCACCGCTGCCATTGTGCCGACGTATATCGGCGTGTAGTGGTTGGCAAGTAGTTAAACAAACTTCTTTCACATTGTCATTATGGGGTATTGTTTGTAGAATTTTGAGGAAAATAATGAATTTAATCCATTTTGGAATAAGGCTGAAATATAACAAAATGTGGAAAAAGTGAAGCGCTGTGAATATTTTCCAGATGCACTGTAAATGTAATATATGTAGCTTTAAAGTGGGTGATAGTCTCTCGAGCTACTTTGAGTAAATAGTGAATGATCAATATCTGGGCAGCAATATCTAAATAGTGGTCACTGTGCACCAATAGTAAATAGATATATGTGAGGTGATATCACGCTCAAGAGAATACATCAAACATGAAAACACAAATATCCAAAAATGACTAAATTGTCAAAAAGGAGTAACCAGTGAGAGCGAATAAAAGAATAATCACTTAAAGGTGAAACGGTGCCTAAAAAGTGGTCACTTAAAAAATAAGGGCCATATCCACAAAAGAGATACTCCGGCGTAAGCCGTCGTATCTCTGGTTCTAACTTTGGAACTGATCCTCAGAAGCAGTTTTCCTAAGTTAGGCAGAAGATCCGACATCTGTAAGGGACTTACACTGCCGGATCTTAGGATGCAGTACCGCATCCGCCACTGGGGGCATTTCAAGTCGAAATGCCTCTTCTGGTATGCAAATTAGCACTTAGGGCGATCCTCAAAGCTTTTGTGCTTAGTTTTTTCGCCGTAAGTGTTAGTTTGCCAAGTGTAAAACTAGGGCTGCTTTTACAAAGTGTAAAGTTAGTCACACCTTGTAAAGGCCCATTCAAGCGACGGCATTTGGTATGCATTCCCGAGGGAGAACTCCACGGCAATTTGTAAAATCCAAACCGGCATGGGTTCCCCCCCAGGAGCATACCAGGCCCTTAGGTCTGGTATGGGTTGTAAGGAGACCCCCCCTCCGCCGAAAAATCGACGTAGGGGGTCCCCCTACAATCCATACCAGATCCGTATCCAAAGCACACTACCCGGCCGGTCAGGAAGGGAGTGGGGACGAGCGAGCGCCCCCCCCCCTCCTGAGCCGTGCCAGGCCGCATGCCCTCAACATGGGGGGGTTGGGTGCTCTGGGGCAGGGGGGCGTACTGCGGACCCCCCCACCCCAGAGCACCCTGTCCCCATGTTGATGAGGACAGGACATCTTCCCGACAACCCTTGCCGTTGGTTGTCGGGGTCTGCGGGCGGGGGCTTATCAGAATCTGGGAGTCCCCTTTAATAAGGGGGTCCCCAGATACCGGCCCCCCACCCTAAGTGAATGGATATGGGGTACATCGTACCCCTATCCATTCACCTGGAGGCAAAAAGTAAAAGTTATTAAACACACAACACAAGGGTTTTTAAAATAATGTATTATTCTGCTCCGGAGGCCCCCCTGTCTTCTTTATTAGCTCTATTACCAGGGGGGGCTTCTTCTTCCGCTCTCCGGGGGTCTTCTCCGCTCTCCGGGGGGGGTTTCTTCTTCCGCTCTCCGGGGGGGGGGCTTCTCCGGACTCCGGGGGTCTTCTTCTATCTTCTCCCCTCTTCCACTGTTGACTCGGCGAACCCCCGGTTCTTCTCCAGCTGTCCGGTGCCTTCTTCTTCAGCGCTGGCTGCCTGCTATCTTTGTGTGTTAGCTCAATTTCTAGCAGGCAGCCATCGCGGTCTTCTGTGACGTCAGGTTCTTCTCCCCTCTTCCGATGTTGACTCGTCGCATCTTGTCACTGTAATGATGGAAGCGCGCCTTGCATCCCATTTATATAGGCATCACCGTCCCATCATGCTCTGGCAGGTACCCACGTGGTGGGTGCCTACCCACGTGCACCCACCACGTGGGTACCTACCGGAGCATGATGGGACGGTGATGCCTATATAAATGGGATGCAAGGCGCGCTTCCATCATTACAGCGACAAGAGGCGACGAGGCAACATCGGAAGAGGGGAGAAGAACAGAAGAGAAGACCCTGACGTCACAGAAGACCGCGATGGCTGCCTGCTAGAAATTGAGCTAACACACAAAGATAGCAGGCAGCCAGCGCTGAAGAAGAAGGCACCGGACAGCTGGAGAAGAACCGGGGTTCGCCGAGTCAACAGCGGAAGAGGGGAGAAGATAGAAGAAGACCCCCGGAGTCCGGAGAAGCCCCCCCCCGGAGAGCGGAAGAAGAAACCCCCCCCCGGAGAGCGGAGAAGACCCCCGGAGAGCGGAAGAAGAAGCCCCCCCTGGTAATAGAGCTAATAAAGAAGACAGGGGGGGCCTCCGGAGCAGAATAATACATTATTTTAAAAACCCTTGTGTTGTGTGTTTAATAACTTTTACTTTTTGCCTCCAGGTGAATGGATAGGGGTACGATGTACCCCATATCCATTCACTTAGGGTGGGGGGCCGGTATCTGGGGACCCCCTTATTAAAGGGGACTCCCAGATTCCGATAAGCCCCCGCCCGCAGACCCCGACAACCAACGGCAAGGGTTGTCGGGAAGAGGTCCTGTCCTCATCAACATGGGGACAGGGTGCTCTGGGGTGGGGGGGCCCGCAGTGCGCCCCCCTGCCCCAGAGCACCCAACCCCCCCATGTTGAGGGCATGCGGCCTGGCACGGCTCAGGAGGGGGGGGGCGCTCGCTCGTCCCCACTCCCTTCCTGACCGGCCGGGTAGCGTGCTTTGGATACGGGTCTGGTATGGATTGTAGGGGGACCCCCTACGTCGATTTTTCGGCGTGGGGGGGTCTCCTTACAACCCATACCAGACCTAAGGGCCTGGTATGCTCCTGGGGGGGGGAACCCATGCCGTTTTTTTCTTTGAAAATTGGCATGGAGTTCTCCCTCAGGAATGCATGCTGAGCGACGTTATAATTTTTTTTAATAATTATTTGTTTTCCCGGCGCGTATATTTTTTTTCACCCGTCGCAACTTTAGTGTCCCGTCGCAATCCACAAAGCCGCCCGGCGTCAATTACGTTCGCGCGCTGCACGTCGGGAAAATTACGTCACACGCATGCGCACTACGGCCGGCGCGGGAGCGCGCCTCATTTAAATTATAAACGCCCCCTGGAGAGGAGGACCGCCTTACGACGGCGGCACTTAAGTTACACGGCCTGAAATTTCTAGGTAAGTGCTTTGTGGATCAGGCACTTAGGTAGAAACTTTAAGTCAGTGTAACTTAACTGCTGAAAGTTAAGTTACGCCGCCTGGCTGAGGATTTGGCCCTAAGTGCCTGATTCAAGTGGTAAGTGACTAAACCGAAAAGAGATAAAAAGTAAAAATAATACATTAAACACATGGGCCCAGATTCTCGTAGAATCGCCTATCTTTAGGCGGGCGTAGCGCATCTGAGATACACTACGCCGCCGTAACTTAGAGCGGCATGTCCCGTATTCTCAAAGAACTTGCGCTTTAAGTTACGCCGGCGTAGTGTAACTGGGCCGGCGTAAGCCCGCCTAATTCAAATGTGGAAGTAGTGGGCGTGTTTTATGGAAATTAATCGTGACCCCATGTAATTGACGCTTTTTTGGAACGGCGCATGCGTGCAGATTCTCAGTATCACGTCAAATTTTCAAATTAAATTGCGCCCGCTCAATGCCTAGTCGACGTGAACGTAACTTACGTCCAGCCCCATTCACGGACGACTTACGCAAACGACGTAAAACGTACGTTTTGAGAATCGGCGTATCTAGCTCATTACCATATTTGACATGTAAATCGACGGAAGCGCCACCTAGCGGCCAGCGTAAATATGCAACTTAAATACGACGGCGTAAGAGACTTACGCCGGTCGGATCTAAGACAAATCTATGCGTAACTGATTCTAAGAATCAGGCGCATAGATACAACACCTCAAACTCAGAGTTACGACGGCGTATCTGGAGATACGCCGGCGTAACTCCTACGAGAATCTGGGCCATAATATTTTACGGTAATACACTATTGGAGGCCTTTTTCTTTTTCTCTCCCCCCTCCATCATTGTGGCTCGTTTTGAGGCTATATTGCCCCTTATGGGAAGGCATTAACCACTGCAAACCAGGAGAACTGTATCAACAGAAGATCAAATGATACATAGAATTGGATAAGGAGGAAGAGAGAATGGAAGCTTGAGGCCGACCCATTAGAGATCCTGATATGCTCATTATTATTCCATTAAGGTGAGAGTTCTGGGAGACAGGTGGGAGGATTCTTGATTGTTCCAGAGTACCCATTATTGTGCACTATCCTTTATGGTCTATTCCTACAATATCATCATTGAATTACTGGCCACTTCAAGATAAACACCCTTCATACATATGTGAACTCTATATTATCACTATTGTTTTAGTGCTTATTATTTTTACTTTTTATCTCTTTTCGGTTTAATCACTTGGGGTAGGCACTTATTTTTTAAGTGACCACTTTTTAGGCACTGTTTCACCTTTAAGTGATTATTCTTTATTCACTCTCACTGGTTACTCCTTTTTGACAATATATGTAGCTTATCAGTTCTTAAATGTGGTGGCTTCTTTAGTTTTCATTTTTCTTGCCTTTCTTTTATTTTCGCCTCGTACTCCTAACAAATAACATGCTTCCTCCCTTTCCTAGGGTGAAAACACTCACTCACCCTGCTGTATCTATGGAGTAGCAGTGTTGTCACCAGGGATGAGTTCAGGTTTGGGCTTAATTCAGCTCAGTTGATTTCAGCCCAAACCCGCAGAAACCTGTAAAATAATAGCAGGCTAACAGCCCAGTCAGATGTGGCCATGGAATGCTTCACAGCTGCATGTAACAAAATAGTGGGGATGCTCATGACATCATTGACCTAATATGGCCACATGATCATATATGGACAATGCCATTGAGCAAATGAAGCCATTAGTCAAAGGTCATGAGTGTCCATAAACACATTTCATAGCCACGGTCAATAAATGTTCCAACCCCGCTCACTCACACATACAAACACTGACTTCCAATCTTGAATTGAAACATGGCCAACAACTATCGGTACTTCTATCCCTCTCATCACATGTAAAATAAAGTGTTGAATTACCATTTTAAAGCAAAATATGGTTAACAGAAGCTACACAGCAGATTTGTTATTGTCATACACACTGGATTGTAACCCGCCTGCCTTCTCCATTTGGGAAAATGTGGACAATTTAGTCACCGAACTGCATTTGGGAAATTCCCACAACTTCGTGGTGAACTTCTTAAATTCACTCATACGAAAAATTGCAAAAGAGAAACTTATGCCTTTAGACTCATGGGTGCCCCCCGGAAACTTCCCCCTTCCTTCTTCTTAGTCCTCTTCTCCCCAATCTTTTTTTTTAATCTTTTTTTTTCTTTGTTTTACCTCTGGCTTGGTAGTGGTGGGCCAGGTCAATTTATTTATCTCTGTTTTTTTTCATAAAGTTATCCCACTCATAATAAATTTATAGACTTCACATTGAGGAGTGTATGTTTTGTCAAAATGATTGATGGTGAAGATCTGGATAGGCGATCAATTTCAACCACGTCCCCTGATACAAATGTATAGGTTCACCACAAAGAAGACATTTGCAAAAAATCGTGCTTTCTAGAATTGAGTTTTGGCACACACAGGTTTAGAATATTAGCTCAGTAGGCAGTAATTTTTCAATTAATTTTGATTTACAAACTATGTTGTTTTTTTATTTTAATTTTATTCATTATATAATAGAAAAAAAACAAAATGATCCTTTCTTTCAATGTTTAACATAATCATTTATAGACAATATATTTAACAGTGCAAGTAGTAAAAAGCAATAACTCTTTTTTGAATACCTTTTGTATTAAATTGTATTTTAGCTGTACTGTCTCCCTTATATTGTAAAGCGCTTTGGAAACTGTTGATGCTATCTAAATCTTGTATAATAATAATGATATACAGCATTTATTCGGTAGATGACTTGAACACTTTTATTGTGTTATATAAGATAACTCAGTAAGCTTTCTATTGATCATCATGAAAAGTGACCCTCACTTTCCACTTGTCATTTTGTATTACTACAATATTATACTCTTGTTCACTAGCAGCTTTCATTCAGTTTTTTACCCTACTGGGAGAAGGTATTAACAAAGCAGTACCGTCTGGAGGCTATTATTTCCCAGGTTGTGTTGTGATTAGCCCATATGATAAGTCTGGCCAATTGCAGCTAATATTAGATTGTTACACTCTTTACATCATGCTACTTTAGCTGTCACTTCTGGTTTGTGGCCATTGCTAATTTGCCGTTACAATTTCCAATATCTGCCAGAGTCCCACAAGGGAATATAGCTGCCCAGTTAGGACAGTTGCTTGTATGTTTCTGGCTTGGAGGCAGGAGCTTGCAATAAATTAAGAGATTTATCAATTACCTCCAACAGTTTTTCTGACAGACAACTGGGAGATATCTTACATTTCAATTAGACTATGAATTTTTTTTACGGAAGAATAAAAAAATAATAATAATATTTGGTTCTTGGAGGAAATATTTGATTTGGACTGCTTTCACAGATTTAGATTACCACAAAGCCCTACTTTTGTGTACGTTGCAAGCAGTAACTGAATAAGCCACGGTCAGATTTACTAGGGAATATAAGCCATTGTATTTAATCCTACACAGTTTTAACTTTATGCTTGCAACGTGTGCATGCATATGCGCAGGTTACATCGTCTACAGTATATATATGCTAAGTCAGTGTTTCTCAACTCCAGTCCTCGGGGCGCACCAACAGGTCATGTTTTCAGGATTTCCCTCAGATCAAACTGCTGTGGTAATTACTAAGGCAGTGAAACTGATAAAATCACCTGTGCACAATAATGGAAAGCCTGAAAACAAGACCTGTTGGTGCGCCCCGAGGACTGGAGTTGAGAAACACTGTGCTAAGTTTACTAACAAGTGTGGTTTGCTTTGGAATGATGGAGTGAATGCACCACCATCAAAACATATGCTAATCTGGCAATGGTGTGCCTAAAGCAGCCCATGTATTAGTCTTTATTTATTTTTTTCATTCGACCAGGAGTTTTAATTCCTTGTTTAATGCTCAAGTCAAAGCAGGGCTGCATTGCATGCATTAAATGTCAGTATACGATATGTACACATCCGGTTGCTCATGTGACCTTATGACACAAGCATAATATAGTGATCTAAAAGACAATGTGGTATGTTGCTGTCTATTTTTCTAGTCCCATGTACTGTATACAAAAAATGTGTTAATGCAGTCTTATGCCACGTACACACGATCAGTCCATCCGATGAGAACGGACCGATGGACCGTTTTCATCGGTTAACCGATGAAGCTGACTGATGGTCCGTCGCGCGTACACACCATCGGTTAAGAAACCGATCGTGTCAGAACGCGGTGACGTAAAACACAATGACGTGCTGAAAAAAACGAAGTTCAATGCTTCCAAGCATGCGTCGACTTGATTCTGAGCATGCGTGGATTTTTAACCGATGGTTGTGCCTTCTAACGATCGTTTTTTTTCTCATCGGTTATGAATCCATCGGTTAAATTTAAAACAAGATTGCTTTTTTTTAACCCATGGATAAATAACCGATGGGGCCCACACATGGTCGGTTTTGACCGATGAAAACGGTCCATCAGACCATTCTCATCGGTTTAACCAATCGTGTGTACGCGGCATTACTCTGATTTATGCCTCCCGTCTTCCATATTTTTTTTTTTTCAAAAGCACTGGATACTGAAAAACCATCATGTTTTTCTTACAATGATTATGTTTTTATAAATCTCACTACTAGCAACAGAAATCAGCCATACTGTAATTTTTGCCCCAATATCAGTGATCTGGAGTAGATATATTGCAATTTACTAATGTCATTCATCATTCAAAAATTGTGCAAAAAAGTGCAGCTGCAAAAGCGATGGGAAATTCTACAACACCAACAGCCATTATTTGGGTGAAAGAAAGATTGCTCTAACATGAAGAACAATTACCATGCTTTTTGCAGCTGTGACACTTATCATTAATTAATGTGCTTCCATACATTGTGAAGTAATAGGGATTCCTGGGGTACACGTGAACGATCTTCCAATTTTCCTTGTTGTTTCATAGAAAGTCGGAACCGAGGAAGGAAATAATGTACGAAAATTCTAGTACGACAAAGGCTTTTTTTGTTGTTTAATGTTTCTGATCATGCGCATTCTTTTATTTCAGATTTTTCTCGTACGAAAATCATATGAAAACGGTACACATTAAATGAAAATCGTTCGCTCTGGTCCCATATAAGAAACATTTTGGAGATGATCCCTTCGTAAATTTTAATTCGGAAGGTCGGAATCGGCGAAAGTTGTTTACACACTATCAGAAAATCGTATGATCGTTCCTCAGACAAAAATGTTCATCCTATTTTCTTATACAGTAAAACCTTGGTAATTCGTTCCAGAAACATGCTTGTAATCCAAAGCACTTGTATATCAAAGCATTTTTTTTACAGGGTATAAAAGAGAAGAGAGGCACCTCTAAAGCCTCGCACACACGATCGGATATCTGATGGAATCTAGTCCGATGTATTTTTTCGTCGGATATCCGATGAAGCTGACTTTCATCAGTCTTGCCTACACACCATCAGTCAAAAATCCAACCGTGCCAAAATACGACGTGCTGAAAAAAATGAAGTTCAATGCTTACAAACATGCGTCAACTTGATTCTGAGAATGCATAGATTTTTGACCGATGGACTTCCACACAGAAGATTGTTTTTTTCTATCGTTTTTTTATCCATAGGGAAAATTTAAACATGTTCTATTTTTTTTTCACCGATGACAAACAAACCGATGGGGCCCATACACGATCGGTTTGTCCGATGAAAACGGTCCATATTGCTACACTTAGAGGTCCCTCTCTTCTTTTTTTATACTCAGTTGTGACATGACGCTACTCCTATATCAAGACATCGCTTGTATATCAAGGCAAAATGTATTAAAACATTTTGCTTGTCTTGCAAAAAGCTCTCAAACCAAGTTACTCTCAAACCAAGGTTTTACTGTAGTGTGTACGAGCCGGGTGCCATAGACAGGCTGATGTCTCCCTGGGACACCTTTTAGAATAGGCTGGAACACACCACTATCCACCATGATAATTTACTAATTTATAGAAGCAGTCTATGCAGCCTATCCCTTCAGAGTGGGAATGACATATATAGATTTTCCAGCAAATTGGAATGAACACTTCTGAAGATTGGAAGCATTTTGTTGTTACCCCCGTAAGTAGGTAGTTGCATGCATACAGGGTGATTATCATTTAAATCAGGGGTGTCCAGCCCGTGAGCCACATGTGGCCCTAGAGAATTTAGCATGCGACCAGGACGCCAGGGGTGCCATGCAAGCACAGCAGCCATGGCGGCTGACACAGACAAGCTTGGCAAAATGCACTACTGAAGGGATGCCAGGGATGCCATTAAAACATAGCAGCTGTGGTAGCCTACATTGACAAGCCAGGCAAATGCACGTCTGGATGGATGCAGGGGCTGCCATGTTTGCAATAGCACCGGCAACAGAGAAACTCTAAACACAATATATAAGGGGGCACATAAGATACGACAGTCAATGTCATTTGGGGGCACTAATATTTTTCACCACTTAATCATGCCACTGAAAAAAATGAAATAAGTATATATAAATAAGATTATAAAATATCAGAGTAATGCGGTATGCAATGATTTGTGTTTATGTGTTTTTATTGTACCAACCTAACACTGAAAAGATGAGCTTTCAAGACTTTCCCACACAAGAGACAGTCGGATATGGCACAAGGGATGGTCAGAAAGTGCAGTCATGGCACAAAAGATGATCAGAGACTGCGGACATGGCACAAGAGATAATCAGAGACATGCAGTCTCTGACCATCCCGTGTGCCAAGTCCGCAGTCTCTGAAGTCCAGCAGAAGCTGTCAGGGCATGCTGGGAGTTCTAGCTCCACAACAGCTCATGGGTAACAGGTCCAGTTTGAAGCTCATAGCCAGCCCCCAACTTCCAATCACCCCATCCTGGGCTCTGGCACTAAAGGTCCCCTGGGGCCAGGTCTTCCTCAGCATGTCTGTCTCTGGCAGGGACACCTTCAGAATTTTCCTGAACAGCAGAGTGATATCTGTGTTCAGAGGAGAAACCTGTCCCAGGTAACCATTTATGGCCATCAGAGTTCCCAGCCAGTTGCTGCCCAGGAAGAGGAGAAGGGGAGTGAAGGTCACCGGGGAGTGCAGGGTATTGGGGCACCTGGAGAACCTCCATCACAGAGACCCCCAAAACACCTCAGTCCAGTCTGAATGTGGCAACCCTAGGTGAGGCCAGGGGAGCAATCACATCAACAATGCCTTGTGTCTATGTCCCTTCCTGGGGCAGCTGAAAGCTGGCAAGAGGGTGTGGGGGTGAAACCGGCTTTCAGCTGCTGCAGGGAGAGACATAGACACAGAGCATTGTTGCTGTGATTGCTCCGCCTGCAACAATCCCCTTTCCTGTCTTGCTAACAACTAGTTTTCCCTGCTGTTCGGGTCCCCTATAGGAGGAGGAGCAAGGAATAACCTGGGGGTGTGGGCAATTGCTCCCCCTTGCTCCCCTGTAGCCAAGCCACTGACACAGATGCAGTCACCAGCAACCTGTCATTTTAGTGAAAGGGCCCAGTGGCTAAACCTACCTGCTGAGAGTCTCAGGAAGAACTGCTCATCAGCTATCCTTGTTGCATATGTGCGGCCCAAGACAATTCCTCTTCTTCCAGTGAGGCCCAGGAGGGTGAAAAGTTTGGACACCCCTGCTTTAAATTGTCTTAAGATAGCCCAATCCTATACCAATCTGGCAGCCTGGTGTGATGCTTAAACAAGGATCCAGCTGTTTAAGATTCCTTTTGGTGAAGTATGAGACTTGTTTGATCCACCTCAGTATGTGTGCTACCAATGTCCTTTGGTTGAGTGGCATAATTTGCCCTGGTGGCTTTGACCCTTTTGAAACATCAGATGTCAACCCACCCATCACTTTAAGAGAGACACATATTTGTGGTTAGCCCAACAGTATAGCAAAAAAAAATGTAATTAATGCTGCAAATCCGCTGCTGCGAAATCCAAATTTAAAAAAAATAAAAATATTTTAATACGTAATTCCTGTAGAATTAGATGCCCCAAAGATCACAAATCAACTCCAGGGAAGTGAATTGAAATCAATGTGTGTAATAGCAAGTATGTGTCCAAAATCTGCAGATGTTTATTATTAGCACTGGACTTTAGGCAAGTTTCAATTTTTTTTTCTTTTAAATACATTGAAAAACAAAATTCTAACAAAAGTAAATAATGGAGAACAATCATATTACAATTGTATTACTTTACTAATCAAGATAAATCTCATATAAGCTTTACCATGTTAAAGTAGATGTAAACCACTTTTTGATGTCACAATGTAGAGAATAAGATTTCCTATCATCTGTGCCCAGTCTTGCCACACAGAGTTAATCCAGCTCTGAGCAATCCTCTTTTATTGTTCAGTGAAAATGAACAGACTTCCAGATAAAACCTGTCTAAATACAAAGTCCTTTCCTCTCTCCTAGCTTTGAGTGACATGTTATTTACATATCTAGCTTGGACATGTTTATTATATGTTATGTTTATCATAACATGAGGTGATCCACAGTTCATTGTATATTACCAGGATGTGTTATGTGGGGGAGGGGTGGATTTCTCACTTTTTATACCGTGGATCGCCTCATATTATGATAAACATAACATAACATATGATAAACATGTCCAAGCTAGATATGTAAATAACCTGTCACTCAAAGGACTTTGTATTTAGACAGGTTTTTATCTGGAAGTCTGTTAATTTTCACTGAACAATAAAAGAGGATTGCTCAGAGCTGGATTAACTTTGTGTGGCAAGACTGGGCACAGATGATAGGAAATCGTATACTCTACATTGTGACATAAAAAAAAAAAATACCATTTTTGGGTTTACATCCACTTTAAGTTATGTTCAATCATTTAACTTTGAAGTTTTAAAAAAAAAAACAATACCTGGTGAGCTTACTATGAAGCAAACACTTCTTGTTTTAGGGTGACTCCATCTCTCAATCTTGCTGTGCATTGTATACTGCTCTCCTATTAGAGACTGCGGGTGACCCTGCACATGTTCCACTGTTGTCACCATCAGGAAACCTACACTCTAAAATGACATGCAGCCATCGATAGAATGATGTACAGTATCTCACAAAAGTGAGTACACCCCTCACATTTTTGTACATATTTTATTATGTCTTTTCATGTGACAACACTGACGAAATGACACTTTTCTACAATGTGAAGTAGTGAGTGTACAGTTTGTATAACAGTGTAAATTGGTTGTCCCCTCAAAATAACTCAACACACAGCCATTAATGTCTAATGCGCTGGCAACAAAAGTGAGTACACTCCCAAGTGAAAATTTCCAAATTGGGCCCAGTTTTCCCTCCCAGTGTCATGTGACTTGTTAGTGCTACGAGGTTTCATGTGTGAATGGGGAGCAGGTGTGTTACATTTGGTGTATCACTCTCACTCTCTCATACTGGTCACTGGAAGTTCAACATGGCACCTCATGGCAAAGAACTCTCTGAGGATCTAAAAAAAAGAATTGTTGCTCTACATAAACATGGCATAGGCTATAAGAAGATTGCCAAGACCCTGAAACTGAGCTGCAGTACGGTGGCCAAGACCATACAGCAGTCAACCAAAGAAGGTGAGTGCACGTTCTTAGCGTCATATCCAGAGGTTCTCTTTGGGAAATGGACGTATGAGTGCTGCCAGCATTGCTGCAGAGGTTGAAGGGGTGGGGGGGCCAGCCTGTCCGATTGCTTTTTTCTGCATGACACGCATTTTTCTGCATGACTGTCATCCCAGAAGGAAGCCCTTTACTAAAGATGATGCACAAGAAAACCCACAAACAGTTTGCTGAAGACATGCAGACTAAGAACACGGGTTACTGGAACCATGTCCTGTGGTCTATTGATAAACTTTTTTGGTTTAAATGGTGTCAAGCATGTGTGGCGGCAACCAGGTGAGGAGTACAAAGACAAGTGTGTGTTGCCTACAGTCAAGCATGGTTGGTGAGAGTGTCATGGTCTGGGGCTGCATGAGTGCTGCCAGCACTGGGGAGCTACAGTTCATTGAGGGAACCATGAATGCCAACATGTACTGTGACATACTCAAGCAGAGCATGATTCCCTTGCTTCAGAGACTGGGCCGCAGGGCAGTATTCCAAGATGATAACGACCCCAAACACACCTCCAAGACAACCACTGTCTCCAGACCTAAACCCTATTGAGCATCTGTGGGGCATCCTCAAACTGAAGGTTCAGGAGCGCAAGGTCTCAAACTTCCACCAGCTCCGTGATGTCGCCATGGAAGAGTGTAAGGGGACTCCAGTGGCAACCTGTGAAGCTCTGGTGAACTCTATGCCCAAGGGGGTTAAGGCAGTGCTGGAAAATAATGGTGGCCACTCAAAATAGTGACACTTTGGGCCCAATTTGGACATTTTTACTTAGGGGTGTACTCACTTTTGTTGACAGCGTTTTCTTTTATTTATTTTTTTCCACATCAGACTCAACCAAATAAAACAAAGGACAGCGAGACACGCTCACGGTTACTCCGCCAATCGCGTCACCTCTGTGGCTTTGCATCACTTGTGGTTTATCCATATTATTTTTATTTATTTATTTTTCCCCTTTTTTTTTTCTCTTTTCTTTTTTTGACAGCGCTTTAGACATTAATGGCTGTGTGTTGATTTATTTTGAGAGGACAACAAATTTAGTTATACAAGCTGTACACTGGCTACTTTACATTGTAGAAACGTGTAATTTCTTCAGTGTTGTCACATGAAAAGATATAATAAAATATTTCCAAAAATATGAGGGGTGTACTCACTTTTGTGAGATACCGTATGTAGACAAGAAGTGGCTGCAAAGGTGCTACGGGAGATCAGCAGTGCTGATATGCAAATATTTAATTTAAAAAAAATTACAATTATACAGTATTTTATCAAACTAAAATGTATCATAATTAATGTGCCTATCAGCATATCAAATATAAAAGCAATTTTATTTTGATCAGGCTTCAGATGACTGATTTGATTTGCTTCCTCTGAAATGAAGTAAATCAAGAAAGAACATTCTGTGATATATTTCAAATTTCATAGAGAGAAAGCATTCTTCAAAAGAGCGTGTGACATCTATTCCATACTCACTTCAAACATCTCAGCGGTTTTAAGTATAAAAATATGTCCATTTGGTATTGATAAGCTGTAGTTTTGTAAATGCCTTCTGCTACTTCAGGTAACAAGCCTGCCAAGCAGGTTCCTGTTGGTCCATTCAGATGAGTCGGTCTCCCTACCTCGAGCTCAGCTGCACCAGACTTATTTCCATAAGCATCATGTGGTGCTACAGAAACCACATTTTGCCAAGCTGTCAACTGTACAGCTTTCTCTCTGCTAAACAGACTCCCATTAAAACTGTCTGCACAATTTGTCAGTTAAATGAGGTACAAGAGGGACACTCTATTTGCCCCTAATTAGCTGTGCAGACTACCTTTGTCTGTTTGATTAAGTATTCACTGTATCAATTTTGTTTAATCTGATTCATTTCACATACCTCCCATGAGGCTCTGCCCATACGGTTAACTAATCAGTGATATCATCTTTCATATCAAGCTGCAATGATCTCCCTAGACATATACACTATTCACTTGCGCAGTCAAGGCTCACCTGAGTCTTGAGGGACAACCCTGTTTGATAAAGTTTGATTAAGGGTGAAAATGCATAATGCAGATTGGGGGATCTCTGTAGAACCAGATTTGCACTGCAACCAAAATGCAATCTACATTGCATGTCTCTGTTCAACCAGGCATTATGTATTCCCTTTTCTGTGGAGAAAAGGTAAAATAAACCCTCTAACCCAGTTGTTCTCAACCTGGGGGTTGGGACCCCCTCGGGGGTCAAATGATGATTTGCCAGGGGTCACCAAATCCTGGGCTGTTCCTGAAGCCTTTCCCAGCCTTTTTGCGTCTGCCCAGCTGGGCTGTTCCTGGAGCCCACGGCTGCCTACTCAGCCTCTTTGCAGCCTCCCATTCAGTTCATGGCATGGCTGGGGGCAGAGACTAGAGGTCCACTGACTGGTGAGGATTGTGAGGTGGGAGGGTCTGGAGGAGATCCTATCTCCTGATTTCTGCATAGGTGTCACTGTTAAGAGAAACCACAAAGTCGGAGACAGTGGGTAACACTACCTGTGATTCTAGTTGCCATTAACAGGCCCCACTACAGTTCTCGGATCAGCAGATGACCATGATCAAAAGCACCTAAGGGTGATCAGAACAACTCCCAAGCATTGCCACTCATCCCATTCACCCCCCACCACCAAGGAGTAAGAGAAGAAATAAAAATAAAAGGGGAGAGAAAGAATAAGAGAAAAAAAAAGACGGCTAGAGAGAAATGGGGGAAAGACAATAAATTTGGATAGCGATAGATAAAAGGGAAAGAAAGGAGAACAAAGAGATAGAGTGGTACATCCTAAAATGTACCATATGAGGTTTTAATACTGTACGAGTGGAAGGGACTCAGGACCGCTAAATTTCCATGGGTTAGAGGCGCAAATTACTTGTCTTGCCTTGGGTGCTGACAACCCAGGCTACAAAAATAATCTTACTGTTGGGGTCCCCACAACTTGGGAAATTTTATCAAGGGGTCACGGCACTAAAAGGTTGAGAACCACTGCTCTAACCACATGTGTACATATATTAAAGCGCTAGTAAACTGCCAGCATTTTTTTTTTAATCTGCAAGGCAAAGTTTTAATGCGCTAGTATGCATCAAATGATCCTTATTGACAGCCCAGAACCAGGAAGTGACATCATACACATCATCTCCTGGTCTGTGCACAGGAGGGTAGTTCAAAGGATGGATGTCCGTTGAGCTCCAGCCACCCTTACCAGCAACATCCGCAATGAGCACACTGGGCCCGCAGGTGGTACAGCAGAGCCCAGTAAACATGACCGGTGGCGCAAATAGGGGTACATCCCAATGGTTGTGGAAGTGATCGGAGGCTTCATGCATGCATAGCAGCAGGAAGTGTGTTAAAAATACATATCTGCAACACCATTAAAAATCTAAACTTGCTGAGAATTCAGATTTTATCGTCCCCCTATCCTGGCACTCTAAGATGGCTGCCTAAGCAAGCTTATGATGGTGCCTGGCCTGACTGTGGGAATTTAGCTCTAGCATTTCAAAGGATGCAGTCCACTAGCAAAGTTTTTATTTTTAGCTGTTTTGCCCACTTTTATTTTAAAACTAGCTGAATACCCGGCGTTGCCCGGTCTTCCTATCTTAACCTTTTGGGGAGGAAAATCATAGTAATATAAATATACCCATCTTTTATATAATGGTGTAGGTAAGGGTTAATTTAACTGTCATATATTTTTATTTGGCATATAAGTAATATGTGTACCAGGTATTATTGAAATATCTCCAGGCGTACAGAAGTTATGTGGGAACATACATTTCCCATTGATTTGCATGGGACTTTAAACAAAAACCCCGACCCTCACAAATGGGGGTAGTTAAGGGATAAATTAACTATCCTATAGTTTAAGTGGACATATAAGTAACATGTGACCAAGTGTTATCGAAATATGTACAGCCGTTTGGAAGTTATGAAGTAACATGTATTTCCCATAGAGTTGAATGGGACTTTAAAGGAAAACCCCGACCATGGCAAATGGGGGTGGGTAAGGGTTAAACCACCTATCCTATGTTTGTTGCTGACATATAAGTAACATGTGTGCCAAGTTTCATGTTAATATCTTTAGCCGTTTGGACGTGATGCTGGAACATACATACATACACACACACACGTTGAGTTTTATATATATAGATGAGTTGATAGAAACACAGCATCTTTCTACCATACTTCCCCCTCCTGACATTTACTTTGCAGCAGAACTGTTCTTGTCAAGGTTAGACCCTTGTCTCTATCCTCAAGACAGAACTCAATCTCTCTGTGCTCACAGTCACATCCACGTCTAGCTGCACTAGCTCCCACCACTCACCTGGGTAGAGCCCTGAACTATTGCCAACACCTATGCTAAAAGGACTCTGCACACCAGTGTGCTGGTTGCTGGCAAAACATGGACCTAGGATTGAAGACTTGTCTGCGGCGGCGTGTATATATGGGCTGCCTTTGTGGTGTCTGGGCAGCCCTGAGTTCTCCTCCACATTTGCCTCACAACACTTGCTAGACTGGTTTCCTATCTCCCTCCAATACAGGTACATAGCGTATCCAAAAGCTACCAAAAGAAAGCTCTATTTGTGGGAAAAAAAGGACGCCAATTTTGTTTGGGAGCCACATCGCACGGCCGCGCAATTGTCAGTTAAAGCGACGCAGTGCCGAATCGCAAAAACTGTCCTGGTCCTTTAGCTGCCTAAAGGTCCGGGTCTTAAGTGGTTAAAGAGAACCTGACACCAAAAAATGCATTTCTATGTGATGGAAAAAAGTTTAGAAAAAATAAAATGTTAAAACCTGTTAAGAAAAAAAATACACAAGCACCTAAAACTACAAAAACTTTGAGCCCCCCTCCAATTACAAACATAAATGCATGCATCAAGGGTGCCTATGCACAAAATTGTCCATTTCACTATTTAAAATAAACCCTGTTACATAACACTGCACATGCTAGAGTGATTACAATAATTCTAGATGCATGGTTCATTCTAAACTGATGATCAAACATTGCCTATGACAAGTATATGGTACTAGAGTTTGTCTCTGTCTCTCAAAATATGCAAAAATTACTCTGGCAGCAAATAAACATAATATATGTACTATAGTGCTTAAATGGGTTGTAAAGGCTCGTGTTTTTTCACCTTAATGCATCCTATGCATTAAGGTGAAAAAACACCTGGCAGTCACCGGACTCCCAGCCCCCCCTTTTTACTTACCTGAGCCTGTTCATCTACTCCGCAGGGATGCGCCGTCCTTCTCTCCACGGAGTCCAGGATTTGATTGGATAGATTGATAGCAGCGCAGTCATTGGCTCACGCTGCTGTCAATCAAATCCAATGACGTGGGCGGGAGTCCGGCATTCGTGTCTAAGGACGCAAATGCTGGACTCAGGAGCACGCCCACAAGGTAAACCACTCGGGAGAGCGCTTCTCCTAGAGGGTTATCCAATGTGGGGAGGTGCCGCAAGAGCGGCTGAGGGACCCCAGAAGAGTATGTTCGAGACCACCCTGTGCAAAACGAGCTGCACAGTGGAGGTAAGTATGGTGGGCCAGATTCAGAAAGACTGGCGTATTTTTAGGCGGGCGTAGCGCATCTCATATATGCTACGCCGCCGTAACTTAGAGAGGCGAGTACCGTATTCAGAAAGAACTTGCGCCCTAAGTTACGGCGGCGTAGCGTAAATGGGCCGGCGTAAGCCTGCCTAGTTCAAATTATCAAGGAAGTGGGCGTGTTGTATTACAATGAGCCGTGACCCCATGTAAATGAGGGACCGAACGAATGGCGCATGCGCGCGCATGCTCAGAATCACATCGCAAATACTCCCTAAGATACGTCGGCTCAATGCTTTGTCGACGTGAAGGTAACCTACACCCATTCACGTATGACTTACGCAAACAACGTAAAATACGACGCTGTTCCGACGTTTCCGACGTCCATACCTTAACATGACTTACCCCTGCTTTATGAGAGGTAAACTTACGCCGGACATACGCCTTACGTAAACGGCGTAGCTAAATCCGACGGGCCCAAGTACGTTTCTGAATCAGCGTATCTTGCTCATTTGCATATTCGACGTGAAAAAAAACGGAAGTGCCCCTAGTGGCCAGCGTAAATATGCACCTAAGATACGACGGCGTAAGAGACTTACGTCAGTCGTATCTTGGACAAATTCTGGCGTATCTGATTCTTTGAATCAGGCGCATAGATACGACGCCTCACATTCGGACTTGCGGCGGCGTATCTGGAGATACGCCGTCGTAAGTCTTTTCTGAATCTGGCCCGATATGTTTGTTATTTAAAAAAAAATAAAAAATCTTTTAGTATCACTTTAAGGAATATCTATTAGACCCCTCCCACATGGGGAGGACACAACTAGGAGTCCGCCTGCTCAGCAGGAAATCCGTCTGCTGATGCCAGCTGAGCAGAGTGGATGGCTGGTCCATGTCCATTCCGCTTATGCAGAGCAGACACAGCCCGCTTTCCTCTATGGTGTGGTGGGTGGAAATGGACCACCTGTCAGGTAGGCTGTATGGGCCCCCAATGACTTCTAACATGAGCCCTGGCCTTGTTGCTGTGCTAAGCTTTGCCATGTTGTATGATCTGTGACATGAAACTGTCTTTCACAACTTCACCTTAGTAGCAGAATTTGGCTGCTCCACACCCAATTTTAAGTCTTCTACATAGATGTTTCTGTTAATGACTATGTTTCAGACTACATATGAAATTGATGATCATTAGCACCTGCTTGGTATAATTGGTTAATCATACACCTAACACCTAATCCTACAAAATCCCTGACTTTGTGCAAGTGTACAAAGTGTGCAAGTGTTGAATTGATTCTGGTTTGAAGCCCAAAGGGTAGTCACACCAAATATTGATTAGATCTCTCTAGCATTCTTACTTTACAGCATTTCTTCACACCTGCCTAAAACTTTTGCATAGCATAATGCCCCGTACACACCATCACTTTATGTGATGAAAAAAAAACGAAATTTTCTGTGAAGTAAAAAATGACGTTTTTGAAACTTCAATTTTCAAAGACGAAGTTGCCTACACACCATCGTTTTTCTCACAATGTTCTAGCAAAGCGAGGTTACGTTCTCACCACTTTTTCCATTGAAGATTGCTTCATAAGTAGCTTCTGGGCATGCGCGGGTGAAAAAACGTTGTTTTAAACGACGTTTTTTACTACACACGGTCAATTTCTGTGAAGTAAAAGTTGACGTTTTGAAAAACGACACATAAAATTGAAGCATGCTTCAATTTTTTTTGGTTGTTTTTTAGAAGACATAAAACGATGTTTTCCCCCACACACGGTCAATTAACCACTTAACGACCGCCGCACGCCTATATACGTCCGCACAATGGCACGGACAGGCAGAAGGGCGTATATATACGCCCTTGCCTTCTAGCGGGTGGGGGGTCCGATCGGGACCCCCTCCGCTGCGTGCGGCGGTCGGGTTCCCTCGGGGAGCGATCCGGGACGACGGCGCGGCTATTCGTTTATAGCCGCTCCGTCGCGATCGCTCCCCGGAGCTGAAGAACGGGGAGAGCCGTATGTAAACACGGCTTCCCCGTGCTTCACTGTGGCGGCGCATCGATCGCGTCATTCCCTTTATAGGGAAGACACGATCGATGACGTCATTCCTACAGCCACACCCCCCTACAGTTGTAAACACACACACAGTGATCCTTAACTCCTACAGCGCCCCCTGTGTTTAACTCCCAAACTGCAACTGTCATTTTCACAACAAACAATGCAATTTAAATGCATTTTTTGCTGTGAAAATGACAATGGTCCCAAAAATGTGTCAAAATTGTCCGAAGTGTCCGCCACAATGTCGCAGTCACGAAAAAAATCACTGATCACCGCCAATAGTAGTAAAAAAAAAATAATTAATAAAAATGCAATAAAACTATCCCCTATTTTGTAAACACTATAAATCTTGCGCAAACCAATCGATAAATGCTTATTGCGATTTTTTTTACCAAAAATAGGAAAAAAATAGCAAAAAATAAAAACCGCAGAGGTGATCAAATACCACCAAAAGAAAGCTCTATTTGTGGGGAAAAAAGGACGCAAATTTTGTTTGGGAGCCACGTCGCACGACCGCGCAATTGTCTGTTAAAGCGACGCAGTCCCAAATCGCAAAACCTGGCCTGGGCATTTAGCTGCAAAATGGTCCGGGGCTTAAGCGGTTAAAGTGACGTTTTTAAAAACGTCATTTTTTTTCATCACATAAAGTGATGGTGTGTACGGGGCATAAGACATGTGGAGAATGGGAAAATGTGTTTTGTTTCGTATATATTTGTTATGATACTAATTGTGTTTCGTTTTGGAATTCGTGTAGTGTCATTTCAGAATTTGTTTATTTTTGTTTTGTTAACCACTTCCATACAGGGCACTTATACACCTTCCCGCCCAGACCAATTTTTAGCTTTCAGCGCTGTTGCACTTCAAATGACAATTGCGTGGTCATGCTACACTGTACCCAAACAAAATTGTTATCATTTTGTACCCACAAATAGAGCTTTCTTTTGGTGGTATTTGATCACCTTTGGGATTTTTATTTTCTGCAAAAAAAAAAAAAAAAAAATCGTATCTGTTATAAAACATTGTAAGTAAGTTTTCTCCTTCACTGATGGGCACTGATGGTACTGCACTGACGGGCACTGATAAGGCGGCACTGATGGGCATGGATGAGGTGGCACTGATGTGGTGGCATTGATGGGCACTAATATGCGGCACGAATGGGCACTGATAGGCGGCACGGATAGGCGGTATGGATGGGCATGGATAGGCGGCACAGATGGGCACGGATAGGCAGCACAGATGGGCACTGATAGGCGGCATGGATGGGCACTGATTGGCGGCATGTATGGGCACTGATAGGCAGCACGGATGGGCACTGATAGGCGGCACGGATGGGCATAGATGGGCACTATCGTATGTGTTGTACTAATGGATGCCAATCGGTGCCAAACAATGCCTGCCAATCAGTGATGCCCATTGTGGGCACTGATTGGCATCCATTGCGGGCACTGATTGGCATCCATTTTTTTGTGTCATTGTCATCCCTGGTAGTCTAGGGTGGCATACCTGTGGTTTTTTTTTTTGCATCCCTGGTGGTCCAGTGGGCATCCCTGGTGGTCCAGATGGCATCCCTGGTGGTCCAGTGGGCATCCTCGGGGGGGCTGTAGTGATAATCGATCAGCACAAACCCCTCCTGTGACAGGAGCAGCCGATCGCCTCTCCTCTACTCGCGTCTGACAGACGCGAGTGAGGAAAAGCCGATTACCGGCTTTTCCTGTTTACATCGTGATCAGCCATGATTGGACACGGCTGATCACGTGCTAAAGAGTCTCCGTGAGAGACTCTCTACCTTGATCGGTGTTGCGGGGTGTCAGACTGACATCCTGCAACAACGATCGTCCACTCAGGATATTGAAACCACTTTGCCAACGTCAATATGTCATTGGCGAGCGGCAAGTGGTTAAACACCGTTTAGTTTATTCATTTTTTTACGAATTACAAATTTTCTGAACGATTTGAATTTCGGATCAGTTGCAAAATGATTGACTAATTTGAATTTCTTTGTGAAGAATAGCTGGTTGTTAAGCAGCGGGCTGGGAAGTCGGCCACCGCATTCTTAACAAACCGATGACTCATCAGCTATCAGCAAGCTTGCCCACTGACAGCTGAAATGTAAACAAAACAATGCCAGCAATAGAAAATTCAGAAAAAAAACTGTGTGGGGTTCCATTTTAGAATCCATAACAGACCTGAAGGGCCTGGTATGGATTGGGTGGACACCATGTGAAAATAAAAAAAAAAACATCATTGGGTCCCCCCAAAATCCATATCAGACACTTATCCTGAGCCATACCAGGCCCCATGCCCTCAACATGGCGGGGTGCATCCATCTCACGCCCCCCCCCCCCCCATCCATCTCACGCCACCAACCACACAGCCGAACAAAAAAAAATGAAAAAAACTCTGGCCTCATCGAACACTCCCCGTGGATTGCCTGCTCCTCCATCTGACATTTCTTAAATAGCTAAGGGGCGGAGTCACCTGATGACATCAGCAAGTGACCCCACTGTCTTGTGAAATCACTGATTGAGACATGCTGGGTCGATGACGCCACAAGAGAGCGTGGTCACTCCCTGACGCCATTGGGTATTTGGCTATTTAAGAAAAGACAGACGGGGAGCAGGCAGTCTGCTGGGAGTGTTCAACAAGGCTGGAGGTTTTCTTTTTTTTCTTTTTCTTTTTCGAGTGCAGTGGGCAGCTTGAGATAGATCTACATTTATTTATTTATTTATTTATTTTGATAAAGGACTGTTTACTGTTTTTCTTTTACACTTTTTTTAGTGAATGAGTAGGAGTGCAATGCACCTGATACTCATACATATGGGCGGGCGCAATAGAGGGGTCCCCTTGTTAAAGGGGGTTTCCAGATTCTGATAAGCCCCCTGCCTGCAGACCCCCACAACAACCGCCCAGGGTTGTCAGGAAGAGGCCCTTGTCCCCATCAACAAGGGCTGACTTGTCCCAGATCTCCGTCCAGTCTTTGGTGTCCAGATGGAGACCCAGATCTTTCTCCCGCTTAGCTGCATAGGTTATAGGAGTATGATATGGTGTGTCCAAAAGTTGAGCATATATGGTGGAGATTAAACTACGAACATGGGGTGTCCATTTTACATGTGCATATGCACTCGAATGCTGACATAGCGGGTAAGGACTTGTTGCTTAATGAGCAGGAGGTGAAAAAATGCTTAATTTGGAGATAGCAGAAAATTTACGAGGTGGGAATGCCATGAGATTCGCAGAGGGTCAGGAATGACTTAAACGCGTCAGGGTCGTAAACTTGTGGCCTCGAAAAAAGGTTGTTGAATGATGAGGGGGAGGTCCGGGCAGGATAGAGGGCTGGGTTGCGGAGGAATGACAGGAGCAGACTGTGAGGAGATGGGAGGGAGACACAATCCCCACAGGGGGCTGAGCCAACCCTCTCCAATGCTAACAATAAATTCGAAACTTTGTCAGGGTGTCCTGACGAAGTTCCAGTGTATAGGAACGACAGGCACCCCCTTCTTTGGCCTAGATACCATGATTTTCAGGGACCTCAATCCGATTTTTTGATGCACTGACCGGAAATTCCATCTTACCACCTTTTTTGGATTGGAGAGATTAGCCGCCTTTGCTTACAATGGAGTGTATCAGCTAATCAGCACAGAGTACTCCAGCTAAGGAGACCAGTTGCAAGAGAACCGTATATACTGGGAGCATACTGAACGGCTTGCTCATCCATCCACCTGTGGGAGATTGTGAACGATGAACTGTGAGGTCTGTGAGTACGCTGAGCATATTGAAGCTGTGATGAGCGCTTTTGTTGCATTTGTGATAGATCGGAATTACCTGCATGCTGCGGGAATCCTTTTATGCTGATATGCATTATTATTTTTATTGTGGTAACCTCTCAATCGCGGTGCACAACTTTTAAAGCATCCACAGTGACGTATACAGGAGCTGCCATAGGAGAAGCTGCAAAACCAGACAGGGGCTCATCCTGTGAGGCTGCTATCAGGCTGACAGATGGGGTGGTAAACTGCAGGCAAGCTCAGATTTCTTAGCCATAAGCGGGAATCTTCTGATGCCTCTTTATTAGCCCTTGCCCCTCTTCTAGGGGACATAGTCCTTACTGTAAAGCAAAGGTACTATCCACAAAAAAAGCAATCACTGTTGTGTTATAGTCTTACAATACACATATTAGCTCACTGCACAACCTGATGCCGAGTAGGAGTCTTGGTTTGCCTGGTTCAATCCACAGGGATGCTTACAGCCCACAGCTCTGTGTCCATGCCACTTACAGAAGGCTTCTGGCATGCTGGGCTTTAAATCAGCCTCTTGTCACCTGCACATAGGTGTGCCGTGTCCGCGCATGGGCACACGCAACCACGGCCCCCCCTCTCCATCTGCCCATTAGACAGCATAAAATGCGCTCCCGGCGACGAAGAGACGGGGGAGAGATTACTGGAGCATCATTGGGTGACCCCTGTATGCGTTTTGTGGCAGAGCCTGCAGCAGATGGAGGTTAGTGGCAATTTTTATTGACCGACTTCACTGAGCATGTATCCTGGATGGCTATGTAAGAATACACCAGGTATGCACTTACTCCCTCCAGTGGTGAAAACCAGGAAAAGACATCCTACTCACAGAAGATAATAACAAAATAAATTATCCTCTTCTTACCTTATCTACGCCGCAGGAAAGCTACTAAAAGTAGTTCCAGCTTTCACCCATCACGGCGGGCAAGTTGTGCCAACCTTCAGGTTTATCAAGGGTTCCATTAGAGAAATCTCATACCTGGACCTGTAGAAGACTCTGCCAGAAACTTTTTGTGCCACAGATGTATTACACCAAAGTCAGAGAGAAACTACAGACAAACCTTGTTTCTTCTTTACACAAGGCCCAGGTACCAACCATCTTAGGCTTTTGATATCGGCCCGATGAATGAATCCGTTTATAGCTCCTAGGTCTCCGCAACCAGAACATCAAAAGAGCATTTTTCTTCTTAGCACATGTTGAAAGTGACCAACCACCTTAAAAATTGTTGAAAATACTGAGGCACTCTCCATTTGGGAGGGGTTATATAGTGGAGGAACTCAATTTTAATTGGGTTAACCAGTGTCCAATCACCTGTGGTGACTACATAACCCATTAAGTAATTAAGGCTCTAAGTCCCGTGATGTATGATCAAGAAAGATGATTTATCCAAAAAGGGGTAAATCACCTAGTTGGAGTCTCCACCAATCAATAGAGTGCCCTGTTTATACTTATCAATAACCTGCAGTACGTGGGATTGCGGTTAGGGGCATAGTAGGAAACTACTGTTACTTCTTTGTCAAGAAGAAGCCCTGATAGAATAATGTAACTGCCTTCAGGGTCTTTGGTCTCTGCCTGGAGGGGAAAAGGGAGATGTATGGTAAAAGGTTATTAAGACCCCTCTTTTTTTGGTGTCTGCAGAAGCAGCAAATACCTGAGGATAGGCCAGGCCAAATGATTTGGGAGTGTGCTTCTTAGTAAAATGTGTCTCTTGTAAACAAACTACGTGAGCCTTGGCTGAGGCAAAGGATCGGAAGGCCATTGACTTGTTTGTGTGGTTTGTTCAAACCTTTGACGTTAAGGTTAAAGAGGAGTTCCACCCAAATTTGGAACTTCCTCTTAACCCACTCCTCTCCCCCTTACATGCCACATTTGGCATGTAATTTTTTTTGGGGGGGAGTGGGGGCTTCAGCACGAGTGGGACTTCCTGTCCCACTTCCTCCTTCCTGTAGGCGACTAAGCTTAATCGCCTTCAGGAAGTGGCTGCTGTAGGCGATCGCCTAGGACACGTCACAGGTCCTAGGCGATCTCCTGGCCAATTACACGGCGCCGCGCCGCTCGCGCATGCACAGTGCCGCGCCGCTCGCGCTTGCGCAGTGGGTGCCCGGCCGTGAAGCCGAAAGCTGTCACGGCCGGGTGCCCACACTGAAAATGAAGACGCCGGCCGGGGAGGGGGGGAGAGGAGCGGAGCCCCGGCCGGCGCGTCGCTGGAGCAGGTAAGTGCCTGTTTATTAAAAGCCAGCAGCTACACTTTTTGTTGCTGCTGACTTTTAATAAACATACAAATGGCTGGAACTCCCCTTTAATAATGTTTTTTTTTAATAATACCATCACATCATACATATTCCAAGTCAATATACCACAGTCGGTGCACAATTTCCAAACATATATATATGTAGCGCTTGCTTACTTTTATGGCAGGTGCTATTGTAAATTTAGAGGGGGTCAGAGAGTTAATTGGCTTTGACCATGTTGATTTAGCCAAATTTTACAGGCTTCTGTTCCAGACCTGGCTGTGCTGTATGCCTATCCTTTCGTCTGGGGATTTCAGTCACCCCCAGATGGCAGGGGGCAGCAGTGGAATCAGGGTAGTGTGGATACTTCTCCTTGGCAATCAATCAGCTGTGCATGCTGGGGAGGGGTATTTAAGGGGCAGACGCCATTGGTTCAGGGTCGCCGCCTCGCGCCTTCCACCTGGGCAGTCGTCCCACCACCACTGAATATTTTTTTTGTTGGAATGTCAGATCCCTTCAAGATTGCCTATGCTGATGCTGAGTGACTATCCTGTTGTGCTGAGTGACTATCCTCTTCCTCCTTAATGATCATGCTGATAGCCTCTAAGAATATTTTTGCCACCAGTGCCTAAGGCCCAATTTTTCTGCCCCTGTTTAACGTGTAGGGGCGTGTAATTACAACTATTGCTGCAATACTTTGCAGCAGGGCTCATTCCTACGCTCCAACTAGAGTATCTGTGAGGGGTTGCAGTGTTGTGGCACCAGCACCAGTGCCTAAGGCTTAATTAAGCGCTGAATTGCAGCGTGAAACGCGTCGGCCATTCTGTACTCGTTGTTTGCAGTGTCTGCATGTGCTTTTGACAATAAAAGACCAACTTTATTTTAAAGTCATTTTGGAGTGCGGCTATCCAGAGTTTTTTTCGTTTATGTGCCTAAGGCTTAATTATTCTGCTCCTGTTTAACAGGGGCATGCAATTACATTTTTTGCTGTAATACTTTGCAGCAGGACTCATTCCTGTGCTCCAACTAGAGTATCTGTGAGGGGTTGCATTGTTTTGGCACCAGTGCCTAAGGCCCAATTTGTCTGCCCCGTTCAACAGGGGCATGTAATTACAATTCTTGATCTAATATTTCATAGCAGGGCCCGTTTCTGCTCCAACCAAGAGTAACTGTGAGGGCTTACAGTGTTGTGGCAACACCAACACCTAAGGCCCAAATTTCTGCAGAGTATATAGGGCAGGCCCCTACTTTCAAACATCCGACTTACAAACGACTCCTACTTACAAATGGAGGGAGACAAAAGGAAGTCAGAGGAAATCTACCCCAAGGAAGGAAAATTCTCTCCTGTAAGAGTTAATATGGTAAAACCGTGTCTCCTCTCCACTAATGCTTTATCACCAATCCTTGTTTCCCTAAAAAACAAAATTTTCTAAATACAATTGTCATTGGGACAGAAAGTAAGGTGAAATCTTCTGAACAGATGCACAGAGAGCAAAACAAATGTTACAGGGGTGATAACCCTTCCCTATATTTTCCAAAAAGCTTAAAAATAGATTTTTTGGCTGGAGCTACACTTAAAAAATGTACCTGTTCCAAATTACAAACAGATTCTACTTAAGAACAAACCTACAGTCCCTGTCTTGTTTGCACCGCCTGTATACTGCTGTTTAGTATATAGGGCCTGGGGGCCCCACGCCTTTCCTTTTTTTAATTTGAGTGTGGGGTTCCCCTTAATATTCATACAAGACCCAAAGGGGCTGGTAATGGTCTGGGGGGTGGGGGGTACCCATGCCGTTGTTCTCAATGATTTTCATCCATATTGCCGGGACCAGACATTACATTAAAGCCGCAAGCAGTTTTAAATGACTTTTACTCCTTTAGAAATGTAATTTTGTGCAGGGACAGTTCTAAACATAGGAAACGCGTGCCACTTTACAGGCATACTATAGACCACAGGTGTCAAACACAAGGCCCGCGGGCCAAACACAGCCCTCCAGGCCATTTCATGTGGCCCTTTGCAACTCTCCTGCAGCTGCAGGAGAGCTCCAGCCCTCCTCTGATCCTCCTCAAGACCCTTACTTTCTGCTTTTAAGCAATGCATCCAGCTTCTTCCCAACAGCAGCATAAGGAAAGGGGGTGCACTGTGATGTAAGGGAGAGTGGGGAACATAAATTCTGATAGTGGTTTGGCTCTTAACATCTAATGTAAGGGATATCTAATATTACATCTAAAATTACAGATACAACCGGCCCTTTTGAGGGAAATCATAATGCTGATGCGGCCCATGATGAAATTGAGTTTGACACCCCTGCTATAGACACTCCCCAGGCACGATATTTAAAGGAATATTTCACTTTTATTTTTCCACTTTAAGCATCATTAAAATCACTGCGCCCGAAAAAACTGCAGTTTTTAAAACTTTTTTTTTGCATTGATACATGTCCCCTGGGGCAGGACCCGGGTCCCCAAACTCTTTTTAGAACAATAACTTGCATATAAGGCTTTAAAATTTGCACTTTGGATTTCTCATGTTCGAGTCCCATAGACTTTAAGGCCCAGATTCTTAAAGGACTTACGACGGCGCAGCGCCATGTATGCCGTCGTAAGTCCTAATCTGGCCCATCGTATCTATGCGACTGATTCTTAGAATCAGTTACACATAGATATCCATTAGATCCGACAGGCGTAAGTCTCTTACGCCGTCGGATCGTAACTGCAATTTTTTTTGCCCGCTAGGTGGCGATTCCGTCGATTTCCGCGTCGAGTATGCAAATTAGCTAGATACGCGAATTCCCGAACATACGCGCGGCCGACGCAGTAAAGTTACGACGTTTACGTTAGGCTTTTCCCAGCGTAATGTTGCCCCTGCTATATGGTGGCCTAAGTGCGGCGCAACAATGTTAAGTATGGCCGTTGTTCCCGCGTCACCCGCCGGGTGATTTATGCTACGCCGCCGCAACTTTACAGGCAAGTGCTTTGTGAATAAAGCACTTGCCTAAAAAACTTGCGGCTGCGTAACGTAAATAAGATACGCCGCCGCATAGATATGCCATTCTACGAGAATCTGGCCCTAACAGTGTTCGAAAATTTGCGCAAACCTTTGGTCCGTTTGCATGTTATGGATGCAAACCAAACGGGGGGTGTTCGGCTCATCCCTACTCAGCAGCTCTGTAGTTCAGAAAACAGGCTCTGTGAAATGTGTGACACAGCAGTGCCTAACCCACAGGGCATAGTGAATAAGTTTCACAGAATTTAAGGAGGTAAATGTGTGGGGTTCTTCACAAAGTAAGTTTACAAACTTCAAGATCATTCAGATTAATGGGAGTAGGCTAGAAACAACTGAAATGAATGAGGGAAAAAAAAAATGAGTTTGCATTTTGACCGTAGATATGCTTTAGGGGGTTCTTATATCTACGATTAGCTTATGGTTAAAGGCCTGAAAAAAATGCAGTATTTCAAATTTGCAGCAACACAGGAAAGGTATGTGTCAGTACACCAAGTCAATGTAATACAAGCCACATTGTCTTATATTTTCAATACGTGTCCTACCCTTTCCGTGTTCCCTTGTCAACAGTTTGGAAGAGAATTAGCTAATTTTGTACTGGGCAAAAAAAGATGGATCATTTTCTCAGATGGTGTTATCAGCAGAGTCAGGGCTGGTACATTCTCGTAGGGAGTCCCCAAACTATAGGTTATTGGCACAAAGCCAAAAACTCACTGACAACCATTTGTGACCAACTATGAAACACCATCTGCTTTGTTTAGGGACCTGAATGAGGATGGCTTTCAAACAATACATAGCTAAACATGAATGGTCTAGAGATAGTGATAAAATATCAGGGTAGAGAATATTTAAAAATTTCAAAGCTTTAAATATATTTTATATATATATATATATATATATATATATATATATATATATATATATATATATATATATATATATATATATGTGTATATATATATATATATATATATATATATATATATATGTATATATATATATATATGTATGTATATATATTTATTTATTTATGAATTCTGTGAGACATAAGATTTGTTATCTTTATGTAGTTTTTTTTACTTATTATTAACACAAAATTGATAGAATTAATAGAGATATGTGGATTTACTTTATATACTTTATTCGTCATGATTGATTAGAGGAGTATTTTTTACCCCACCCCAAGAAGCCTATTCTAAGCAGCAAGTATAATGATAAAGAGCTGGGATAGTTGAGAGAAATAAAGATTTGCTATACCAAAGCAAAAATTTGTAAATCTCCCCATTTTTGAAAGAAATTATTCAAGGTTCTCTATTTAAATAAAATAGGTTGTGCTTTTTTCCTGGCTCTGGATTATTAATGTTACAATGCAATACAAGTTCTCTGAAAAACAATTTACAGTGTAAGGGCCTTTCTGGCCAGATATATTTTAATTCAATTTAGGAAAGGCCTCTTGGTTTGTTTACTGTTTTTTGTTTGTTTTATTTTATTTGTATTTTATTTAATTTTTAATATGTACTTACAGTAGTTGTTTTTGTTCTGAGTGCTGTAAACTAAACCTGGTGCTAATAAAAAATTCTGAATTAAAAAAAAAAAAAAGGAAAGGCTTGAAGAAGCAACATATTTGCTTGCAAATGCTGCAAATTTGACAGGTAATATGTAAAACAAAATACGGCTATGCTGCCAGGTTTAGTGCAAACTCGTTACAGATTTAAAGCTGAACTTCATGCAAATACCTAAATACATTACTGAAATGCACATGTGGGAACTGTCTCAGCCGCCAATTTTATTTTTGTATTTCTGTCCATCCAGTCCTCAGAATTAGACAGCCCTGTCAGACAGCCACAACAGCTTGGGAATCTCACTTTCCTCTACTACAATTGGGCATAAAGCTAGATCACCACACTGCCCCTTGATTATGAGTGCACAATGAAGAAAGAGCAAAAGACTGATAAGGTAATCTCTCTGTTCTCTGTTGTTAGCATTTACAGTCCTGCTCTACAGTGAATTACTGGGTGCTCATATGAAGACAGTGGCACCCCATACATGGCAGTTAAGGCAGTTTTGGCTGGCATCTCTCACCTGATTCCTCTAATTATTATTATTATTATACAGGATTTATATAGCGCCAACAGTTTGCGCAGCGCTTTACATCAGGGACCCAGGGGGAAGACAGCGCAACTGGGAACACTCATGGGTCCAACAGTGTATAGGGAGCAGGTTTCAGCCAAACTGACAGCGCCTGTTAGGAGGGGCAGAATGTGGACAGAGAAGTTGCAATCCCTACGCATTCCCTCTTCCGCTGCAACCTTTCCCTGCCATTAGTTCTGTCCCTATCAGAGGGGGTACCTGTCCCTACTCTACCCACTTGCAACATGTACAATAACCCTGGGACCCAGGGCCTTAAATAAGCTCTGCCTGACCAAAGACGGCTGTTAGAGTCACATGAGGTGGCAGCATCCAATTAGATAGCTTCACCAGTGACCCAGAAAATCATAGAGGAACCATGTTCCGCTTTACTTTCTCTCTAACTGCAATTCCGTTGAGGACGAGCGCCACCTACAGTGGAGAAAGTGAACTGCACCTGCCTACATGCATAACAAGGTAACTACTCAGGAAAGCAATTGGGAAAGAATTGCTACGCTATAGCAGAAATTACCTAAATGAGCAATAAGGGCATTGCTAGTTGCCTGGCTGCTATAACGACCTCCAACTTCAGTCATTTCAAAGCCACTGAACGGGATCAAGTTTTCAGATCAGTAAAGTCAGAATAAAGTCAGAACCCTTCGTCTACTCACTTATTCTGGATCATTGACTAAAGCATTAACCCTTTCGCTGCCAGGTCCACACGTCATGTTCCTGCCTGTCAGGCCCCGTACACACGATAGAATCCATCCGCTGAAATTTATCCGCGGATCGGTTTCAGCGGATCGACGGATTTATCTGTTGATCCGCTGGAATGTACACACTAGCGCCCAAAAATCTCCGTGAACCAGAACGTATGCAACGTAAACCACGTAAGACGGCACTATAAAGGGGAAGACCAAAGTCAACGGCGCCGCCCTCTGTTCCGCTTTTGCTAGTTCCGTGTGACCGCGTGCTAGTGAAGGTTTGGTTAGAGCCGATTCGTGCTTTTCATTCTCCGCGTTTTGACAGTAGGTATTCTCGGGTTCAGTGCGTTTGCTTGCGGGTTTGCAGTTGGCATTCGGGCACAGGCTTTCAGCACGTTTCCGCGTACTGTGCGCTCGTATCTGTGTGTCGTGCGGGCTTAGCAGGTTGTGCTGGATTTGCGAGTGCTTTCTGTTGGAGTGTGTTCTTGACTGACCAGCCGGCCGGTTTGAATCCATGATGGAGCAGCAGCGTCGATTCTCGCGAATTGGTGCTGGTTATGGGATTGCTTATGGCCATGTCCAGCGAACCTGTTTATTGGCCAGGAACAGTGGGAGGAGGCGTTTCTGGGCCAAGAATTGGTTGCGCCAGCGTGACCAGTTTTCTCATATGCCTCTGCTTAGAGAACTCCAGGAGAATAATCCGGATGATTTTCGGAATTTTCTCCGCATGACGGACCCCGTATTCAACCGTCTGCTGGATCTTCTGTCCCCCTATATCACGAGGCAGGACACTGTGATGCGCGATGCCATCACGGCCGAGCAGAGGCTTATTGCCACGTTGCGGTACCTGGCGACTGGGAGGAGCCTGCAGGACCTCAAGTTCTCGACAGGCATCTCTCCCCAGTCACTTGGGGTCATCATACCGGAGACGTGTACTGCCATCATACATGTTCTGCAGGAGGAGTATATTAAGGTAAGTTCCCTAATTTGAACAACACAATTTTTTTTTTTTAAATGTGTGAGAAAGTCATTTTTTTTCTCTTCCCTAATAACCATGAGATTGTAATCTGCTGTGTGTGGGATGTTCCCTTTTCTCCCCATGCATGTTGTTAACCTTTACATGTTTGTTTTGGGCCTAGCTGCATATTTTGTCCTTACCCACCATAAACCTGTCCAGCATGCTTTCCTAGGCCCAAACCCACCTAGCCTAAATTGTTGGTTATTTTTTGGATAATCAATTGTAGCTCTGCCCCTCCCCCCCCCAAAATAGTTTCTTGCTCTATCATCAGAGGGATGTGGAGTCTGATAATTAAGTGGGTCTATATTTTCCAAAAAAAAAAACTCACTTCACAATGCTTGTGTGAAATGTGAATCCTGTTGTTGATGTTGCACAATGATGGATTTTCGATTATGTTTGCAATGTTTATGTGCCAAAGTAGTAAATCTCTTTTTTTGTTTGTCCCCACAGCTACCCTCCACCCCACAGGAATGGCAGTCTGTGGCTTCCCAATTTGCACAGCGTTGTGATTTTCCGAACTGCGGTGGAGCAATAGATGGGAAGCATGTCCGCATTGTGCCCCCACCCCACTCGGGGTCCTACTATTTTAACTACAAGGGTTATTATAGTATTGTGTTGATGGCGGTGGTGTCGGTACAGTATGAGTTTCTATATGTGGACGTGGGGAAGAACGGCCGGATGTCAGATGGGGGAGTGTTCTCACGGACTGAATTCTACGATCGTCTCCAAACTGGTGATCTGGCACTGCCACCAGATGAAGACAATGTGGAAGGACTTCCGTTTGTGTTCCTAGCGGACGAGGCTTTCGGGCTTGGACCTCACCTAATGCGGCCTTTTCCCCAGAGGACCCTCACCTCAGAGAGGAGTGTGTTTAATTATCGGTTGTCCAGGGCTCGGAGGGTAGTCGAGAATGCCTTTGGGATCCTCAGCAACCGGTTCCGCCTGTTCCTGACAGCTATACATCTGGCGGAATATAAATTGAACACCATTGTATTTGCCTGCTGCATTTTGCACAACTTTTTACGCAGGCACTCCCAGACGTACCTATCCGACAGCGTTTCTGAGGCAAGACTACTCTCAGATCCTCTCCCTGGGCTGGTCACTGGTCGCGCTGGCATTGGCACCCAATCTGCTCGTGAGGTACGCGACAAATATGTTGAGTACTTCATGGGTCGGGGGGCCATTGCTATGCCAGATCATATTTCTTTCTAATTTGGCCCCCCAAAGAAAGGAATATTCACAGAAATAATAAATAATTAGACCATTGGACTTTATACAGTTGTTTGTCATTACTGCTTTTTGTATTTTTTTCTGTCTTCCTGGTTAGCCCAAAAAATAGTGCACTTCTAGTGCCAAATGTAGGGTTCAGGTTTTAGTAAATAAACACAATTGCACATTATTCACTCATCTCCAAACTGGGTATTCAGCATCTGAAATAATCAAGCCACTCCTTGTAATGTTTTTAAAACAACTTTTTTTATTGTCAGCTTTTTCCTTGTTTTTTCTAAAAGGATTTTTTTTGCTATTAAACATGCCAACATTTTTATTTTTCACGTTTATTATTTTTTTGGTGTTTTTTTTTTACGTATCCTTTTTTTTTTTTTGGTTCAAAACCATTTTTTCATTTTTTTTTGGTGTTCACAAACAATGTGGTACAATTTTTAGCCCCAAAAATGGATTGAACAACTGTAAACGTCACAAAATCTTTTTGGTGTCATCATTTTTTTTTTTTTTTTAAAAAACTATTGGTGCAGATTTTGGACCTTTTGGATTTCTTCATTTTTTTTTGGCGTAATTTTGTGTTAAAATATTGATCACATTTTTTAAACATATTTGTTCACCAAATAATATATTTTACTTTTTTTGGGAAATATTTCAAAACATTTTTTTTTGGTTTATTTTTATATTTTGTTTTTTTTATTTTGTGTTGTGTTTTTTTGAAATCCATTAAAAAGATTGATCTGATTTTTGGGATCGATGTGTTAACCAATCTTTTTTTGGTGATTTTTTTTTTTTTTTTTTTAACATTATTTTTATTTTTTTTTGTTCACTTTTTCTGTTTTGTATGGCTTGTTGAATGGAAGCCATTTTTAAACTATAAAATATAAAACATGTCCCAAAAAATAAAACCCCAAATGTGTCACTTTTGCATTCCCAAAAACAGTCATGGTGTGAGGTCACACCGGAACACGCCAAAATTTGAAGATGCACACATTCAGTGCTTTTCGCCAAATGTCAGTTATACCACAACAAAAGACTTTAAAATGGCGACATGTGCTATCTGCCATCATGGGTGAACAATGTCTGGGTTTTGTGGGAGCAAACCTTTCCTCGAAAAATATTTTACAATCGAGGAGGGGGTTGTACCCACAAAGCACAGATATTCTATATTCTGTGATGGCAGATAGCACATGTTTGACACACTGTGTGTGCATCTTCAAATTTTGGCGTGTTGCTGAGTCAGACATAAAAACAGGTTGGGGGATGGGCGGGGGGGGTTGGTTTAGTCTTTGACACGGCCCATCATGTCAATGATGTTCTTATAGTTTTGCTCTATAACCACCATTCTTTGCCGCATAGTGTCCAGCTCGGCACAGCAGTCGACTATTATATTGCGCACATTCTGTTCCATCTGAACCATCTGTTGACGCATATTCTCCATTTCGCTGCTGCACTCCATTACTTGCTGGATTATAATTCCCGCACTTGCCCGAGAAAAATGGGGAACAGCATCTTCATCCCCTACAAAATTAGTAAAAAATATAAAATTAGACATTTGACCGGCCTAGATACATCTAGGGTTGCCACCTCATCACTTTAAACCAGAACACATATTAATTACACAGGTTCTGTGGCTGATTAAAAGGTGGTAATTTTACTCACCTGGTGCCATATCTGCATTACATTAGCCACAGAACATGTGTAATCCATATGTGTTCGGGATTAAAGGGATGAGGTGGCAACCCTATCTACATCTGTTTTGCCCTATCAAGCTGGGATGACACTGACCTGATGTCGTGTTGATTTCCTCCTCCACCACTTCTCCATCTTCAATAACTCCTCCTTCTTCTTCTTCCACCAATCCACCATCTTCAAAATCACCAAAATCTTCTTCTTGAATTTCATCTTCCTCCTCAACAACTACCAGATCTAAAATTACGCCATCATCCTCTCTTCCTTCCTCCTCCTCCTCCACATCCTCATCTCTTCCTTCCACCTCCTCCTCAACATCCTCATCTCTTCCTTCCACCTCCTCCTCAACATCCTCATCTCTTCCTTCCACCTCCTCCTCAACATCCTCCTCTATTCCTTCCTCCTCCTCCACATGGCCAGATGGCATATCCCGGGCGTGTCTGGCCCTCTCTGCCTCCTCGAATTGCTGGCGTCTTCTTTCCCCTAGAAAAAATAACCAAAAAAAAAGGTATATACTCATCAGCACACAGATATTGTAGAGCAGAAATCGCACACATTGCATCGAAGTTTAGAGGCTTTTTTTTTAAATATTTAGTTGTCTTATCACCCCAAACCTAGATTTTAGGATGACTTCTAGGCCAAGCTCTGATTAATTCCATTTTTAGCAAAGTGACACACATGGATGTCCCCCCCTTCTAATTTAGAGCTGAGACCATCCACATTTTCGTGTAATATTTTGGGGGAGACACAGGTGCTCTGGATTACAGATATGAAAACACCTGCTTAGTAGCACTGTTTGCATTTCCCATTCTTGGATTTAATTGTTCGATTAATAAATTTTACCACAATGTTTACAAACAATGTTTTTGGCAAGAGAGGCATGTCCAGGTGTGTTGTTCCTGGGCCAACATCGTATTTTTGAGAAGCAACCTGATGTGAACAAGGTTTCCTATTAACAGTCGTTGGCCAAGCAAATGAGATTTTGAGAAATACAATTATTTAAACAGGTTTTCAGAAGTACAACCAGGCCAAGGATACAGATGTAGAAATGTACCTGACCAAACATTCAAATAATACAATTGTCCCCACCCCTCAAACCAAAAAATAACTTACTTTTTTTGAGTATTTTTTTTATTTTCTTGAGTTGATGTGGCTCACGGAGCTTTAAGTCGGACCACCGCTTCCGTAGCTGCTCCTTGGACCTTGCGATGCCAAACATCCTCTGCATTTTACGTGCCACCTTCTCCATAATTTTCCCCTTCCTGCGGTTGGGGGTCTTGTATGGGCCATATTGCCCATCATAGTCCTTCCTCCGCATAATCTCTACCAGCTCCACCATTTCGTCAAAAGACATATAAGTTGCCTTATAACGTTTAGGCCGGGATCGGGACGTTCCTGCCTCTGTCCCCTCACTTCTGGCCTGAGAGCTCCGTGCATGCTCGCCTGTCATCGCCATCTTTCATCCCCACAGAGATTAGGGGCGTGGAAATCTGGAAATGTCCCGTCATGGGCGGGGACCAGGGCGGCGGTTCATACATACGCGGAGTGTAGAGAATGAATAAGACGTGATTACGTAGGTTACGCGGAGATTATGCGCCCGTTTCTGCTCAGTTGCTTACGCGGAGATTAGTAAAACATTTGACTGCAGTAACACAGTTAACGCCAGATTTACAGAATTAACATTGATTAGGGGGCATGGCAATGTGTCACGCACACGCGGAGTCTATAAAAGGGAACCGACGTGATTACGTTGCTTACGCGGAGATTATTCGCCCGTTTCTGCTCAGTTGCTTACGCGGAGATTAGTAGAACATTTGACAGCAGTAACACAGTTAACGCCAGATTTTGAGAATTAACATTGATTAGGGGGCATGGCAATGGTGACGATGTGTCACGCACACGCGGAGTTTGTTAAAGGGAACCTACGTGATTACGTTGCTTACGCGGAGATTAGTAGAACTTTTGACAGCAGTAACACAGTTAACGCCAGATTTTGAGAATTAACATTGATTAGGGGGCATGGCAATGGTGACGATGTGTCACGCACACGCGGAGTCTGTTAAAGGGAACCTACGTGATTACGTTGCTTACGCGGAGATTAGTAGAACATTTGACAGCAGTAACACAGTTAACGCCAGATTTTGAGAATTAACATTGATTAGGGGGCATGGCAATGGTGACGATGTGTCACGCACACGCGGAGTCTGTTAAAGGGAACCTACGTGATTACGTTGCTTACGCGGAGATTAGTAGAACTTTTGACAGCAGTAACACAGTTAACGCCAGATTTTGAGAATTAACATTGATTAGGGGGCATGGCAATGGTGACGATGTGTCACGCACACGCGGAGTCTATAAAAGGGAACCGACGTGATTACGTTGCTTACGCGGAGATTATTTCATTGAGCTGCACGAGGAGCTAGAGATAAGGTAAAAAATTGAAACATGGGATCAGCAGAGGCCTAGAAACTTGAGAGCCATGGGATTGTGGTTTTGTCTGTTGTTTGCAGCCTTTTAACGCAACTTAGTATGTTTATTGTGTCCCCCAAACTGAATTTAATTCTCACAATGCTTTTACACATCACTTAAATCTAGATGTGAAGAATGCTCTACCTATTTTTAGTTTTTGCCAGGTGTATTGTGATCATGCAAGTATTGTTCTGTGTTGGTTGGCCAGAGGTTATTAGGAAGTGTATTTATATCTCCGGAATGATGAGGGGCAGGCTAAGTACACATTAAATACTGCCTTCATGAAAGGTCTCAATCTCAAAATTTGTGGATGGGTCTAGATTACACGTATTTAGCAAAATGATTTTAAAAAGGGTCTGCATGTGAACTAATTTTGGGTCACAACAATGGGGCAGAGCTGGCCAGCATTTTGGCTGCAGGAGACACTGTGTTTGCATAGTACAAGATCAATCTGGGGCCACATATGAATACAATGTGAATGATGGGCATTTTTTAATCTTTTTTTTTTTGGTTTAACAGTGTTCATCATAAATTTACATACTAAAACTCCCAAATGGAAACTATCGTGGGAAAGGAGATAATTTCTCGTCTCATAGAGAAGTTTAGGGAAATGCCCCTACTTTGGGATTCAACACATCCAAATTATTCAAAGCGGGACCAACGAAAGGCAGCACTTGCTGAAATAGCTACATATATGCAGACATGGGTTCCCGGCTGCACAGGCAACATGGTGAAGACCAAAATGAATAACCTGAGGGCCGCATACCGATCAAAAAGAAGAGAACTTCGGGAGCAAAGATCAGGAGCAGCAGCAAGAGAGTCCACGGAGCCAAGTCTGTGGTACTACCAGGAGATGGAGTTTTTGGGGGATCAAATGGAGGGCCGGCAATCAATGTCAAGCCTTCCTCCCAGACAGCATCGCAGCAGACCTTCCACAGATCACCACAGCCAGGAGGAGGACGGTGAGGGGCTGGCTGGCAGGCATGAAAATCTGCGACTCTCCACTTCTGATGAGGTAGAGTATTTAAAAAAATGTTTTTGGCCTGCTAATTCTTGTTTGTTTATTGAGTTGATATTGTAATCCCAAACCAAAAAATGGACTATAAAAGTCATGGTCATAAAAATAGGGGTCATGGATGCCAAGTACAGGGATCAGAAGGAGAGTCTATTCAAGTTTAAAGTAAGATAAAACAAACCAGTCTAGACCATGAAAATGTGTGTGATTTGCTTGTGCCAAATTTTTAAAAATGTCACTTTTTTTTACACAGGAAGAAGGGAGCAACCAGGAAAGATTGGCTAATGATGCTGAGCTGCCTGCCAGCCAGGAGGAAGGGGTCATTGTCAGCCAGGAGGAGGAGGCCGGGCCCAGCACCAGCCAGGAGGGCCCCAGGCCCACGGTCAGCCCCACCAGGCAACTCCCTCCCCCCGGGTCAGGCAAACTGGCCTAATGAGGCGCAGGAGGCAGGTGGAGGATGAGAGCCTCCGAATGATAAGGGAGGCTAGCGCCTTAATGAGGGCCCCCCTCAACCCCACTGAGGCCTACAGTGCGTATGTGGCCCACGAATTGTCCCAAGCGGGGGAGGACGGTCAGAGGCGTGCGAGGAACCTCATGAACCAGGTGCTTTTATGGCTGCACCAGGGCTGGCTGACCGATGACACTGAGCTGAGTGACCCGGCCTATCCTGCACAACACCTGCTAACTCCTCCTGCTGCCACATCATCCCGACCTGCAAGGGGCCGTGGACGGGTCCGTGGAAGATCTGCTGCAAGGAGGGTTCCAAGGAACAGGAGAAGATGATTGCCGGCCTTCCATTTGATCCCCCAAAAACTTTCTGTTTTTTGGAGTACCACAGTCTGGGCTCCATTGGCTCACTTGCTGCTGCTCCTGGTTTTTGTTTTTGTTGTTCTTTTTTAGTTCTCGGTATGCGGTCCTCAAGGTTATTCATTTTGTCCTTGACTATGTTGCCTGTGCAGTCTGGAACACAAGTCTGCATGTATGTTGCTATCTCAGCAAGTGCTGCCCTTCTTGGTAATTTAATTTTGTTTATGGCCCAAATAAATGGTTATTTGATTTACTGAAATACCTTGTCTATTGTGTTTTAATACTGTGGTGATTAGGCATGAAACATTTTAGCAAATAATATGTGTCATTTAGAAAGGACACCAACTCCTTGGGGGGGGGGGGGGGACATTTGGCGTACCAACTTGGGAAAACAAAAAAGGAAAAACACACGCCTACATAAAATGGTGACATAACTTGACCAAAACGAAAGAAAAAAAAAATGTGAAAGAAAAAAGAATGGGGACATAAATTGCAAAACCAAAAAAAAAGGGTAAAAAAATGGGAAAGAAAAAAGAATGGGGACATAAATTGCAAAACCAAAAAAAATGGGAAAGAAAAAAGAATGGGGACATAAATTGCAAAACAAAAAAAAAAAAGTAAAAAAATGGGAAAGAAAAAAGAATGGGGACATAAATTGCAAAACCAAAAAAAAAGGGGAAAAAAATGTGAAAGAAAAAAGAATGGGGACATAAATTGCAAAACAAAAAAAAAAGGGTGAAAAAATGTGAAAGAAAAAAGAATGGGGACATAAATTGCAAAACCAAAAAAAAAGGGTAAAAAAATGTGAAAGAAAAAAGAATGGGGACATAAATTGCAAAACCAAAAAAAAAGGGAAAAAAAATGTGAAAGAAAAAAGAATGGGGACATAAATTGCAAAACAAAAAAAAAAAAGTAAAAAAATGGGAAAGAAAAAAGAATGGGGACATAAATTGCAAAACCAAAAAAAAAGGGTAAAAAAATGGGAAAGAAAAAAGAATGGGGACATAAATTGCAAAACCAAAAAAAAAGGGTAAAAAAATGTGAAAGAAAAAAGAATGGGGACATAAATTGCAAAACCAAAAAAAAAAAGTAAAAAAATGGGAAAGAAAATAGAATGGGGACATAAATTGCAAAACCAAAAAAAAAGGGTAAAAAAATGTGAAAGAAAAAAGAATGGGGACATAAATTGCAAAACAAAAACAAAGACATTCACATGTGGATGAAAAAAATAAAGTTCAAACATCTGGATAGATAGCATCAGCAAGAGAACGGGTTTAGTCTAGCAAGAGAACGCGGAAAAAACAAGAGGAAATAAACGACACACTATATAGTTAAAATGACGAATGTGCCATATCACAAACAAACGAGAGTTTTACCTGAACGAGTGCTCCCATCCCCTTATTTTGTCTGAGCATGCGCGTGGTTCTTATCCGCGGATAATGTGTACTAACCAACGGATCTATCCGTCGGATAGATTCGCAGCGGATAGATTTGTTTAGCATCTCAACAAATATTCGATCTGCTGAAAAGCCATTCGACGGATAAATATCCGCGGAAACAGATCCGCTGGAGTGTACACACCATAGAATATATCCGCTCAAACCCATTTGCGCGGATTTATCCGCGGATGGATTCTATCGTGTGTACGGGGCCTTAGGTGAAAGCATTGGGATGGCTGCGCTGCCATCAGATTTCTCACTTACACCCCCGGTACCGACTCCCCTCCCAAGTGCGCATGCCCTGACATGGCAGGTGCCAACGGTTGGGAGGAAGGAGAAGAGAGGACATACGTCTGCTCTCCTCTCCTTCTTGCTGTGACCCTGAAAGCAATGTCCATACTGTCACTTCCGGGTCAGCCTATCGTGTTCCCGGCTACCATAGCCAGGAAGAAATGTTTCCCAATGTGATCTGAATTGCAAAACATACAGTGGGGACTCATCACTTAGGGGACTTTTTGTGCCCATGTGATGGAAAAAAATGTTAAGTAAAACATTTTTTTTTTTTTTTTTGCAAAAATAATTAAGTTACACCCAAGCACATAAAATCCCCCCCCCAAAAAAAGGTTGAGGACCCCCCCACCTTCACATATATGCACATACGAACATAAAGCATGTATCAGGGGCGCCTATGCATGAAAACGTTGATCGCAATACACATGTTACATATGGCCTCACACGTCGGAGTGAGAGGAATAATTCTAGCACCAGGCCTCCTCTGTAGCACTAAACTGATGACCTATAGGGGCATTTACATCATCGCCTATAGAAAATATAGGGTACTGAAGTTAGTTGCCATTTCACGGGTGCACACAAATTTAAGGGTTGACATGTTGGGTATCTATTTGTTCAGTATAGCCTCATCTTTTATACTTTACCAACACATTTGGTAGGGTATTGCGTTAGTTTGCCGTAAACTTCACTTTAGTGCGTTTTTTACCGAAATATGGTGTGTTTCCTAGACCTTTGCCTTAATATCATGTGACATAAAAAATTGTAACTATAACTATTTTATTCTCTAGGATGTCTGCTTTCCGAAAATATAGCATGTTTGGGCAGCTTCTTCAGGAGTATATGCATCAATCTGTTAAAGGGGTTGTAAAGGAATTTTTTTTTTCACTAAATAGCTTCCTTTACCTTAGTGCAGTCCTCTTTCACTTACCTCATCCTTCGATTTTGCTTTTAAATGTCCTTATTTCTTCAGAGAAATCCTAACTTCCTGTTCTTCTGTCTGTAACTCAACACAGTAATGCAAGGCTTACTCCCTGGTGTGGAGAAAGTCTCTTGAGGGGGGAGGGGGCGAGCAGGCAAGTCAGGACACTCTCTACTTTGCAGATAGAGAAAGGAGCTGTGTGTTAGTGGGCGTCCTGACACTCCTGCTCGCCCCCTCCCCCCTCAAGAGGCTTTCTCCACTCCAGGAAGAAAGCCTTGCATTACGGTGTGTAGTTACAGACAGAAGAACAGGAAGTGAGAATTTCTCAGAAAAAATAAGGACATTTAAAAGCAAAATCGAAGGATGAGGTAAGTGAAGGAGGACTGCACTGAGGTAAAGGAAGCAATTTAGGGAAAAAATAAATTCCTTTACAGCCCCTTTAAGGGGGAGGTTCCCCCTCCTGATAATGTTACCCTAACAATACAACTGTAACCAGAAACATAAATTAACATGAGTTAATTAACTAATCATTTAACCAGCCTTGGTGACTCAGAGGCCTGACCTTTCAGGTCAGCCTTGTCATCTTCTAGCTCAGAAGACACAATCCACATTATCATAAGTATAAACACAGGACACCTTCACACAATAGCAGGAGCCAATGTGATCAGCTCTTTCAATTAACACGTATAGTTCAGAATCAAATAAACCAGGAATAGTCTTTGTATATTTCCTGGGAGATATTGTGGATAAATATTACTCTCCAATTTGCTTGGTAACCCTGTGCCCCTAATAGACACAGGGTGTCTTAGACATAAGAGCAAGAAAGAATGATGTGGTCCAAGGCACCTTAAGTAATTGGCCTCCATCCCAAATTTGGACAGAAAGAGAGAGAGAGATTGGTCAGGGGGGGACTTATATGGGTTCCGACAAAAAAGGGGGAGTTTGTTGGGGACTTTGAATGAGGGATGCATACCAAAAAGCAGTCTTAGCAAAGAGCATTTTATTATACCTTGTGAGATCATGTACAACATACTAAATAACAAAAAAATGCATACACAAAATCGCATAATTGCAGGGAATGCTAAAAACCACATATATATATTGATGCCATGGTATTTGGCATATTATGGGGTAAAGACAAGTCCTGCACAACATGTGCCACTGGAAGGGCTAGATGATGTTGGAAAATCTATAGTAAAACAATATGAAGGACATAAAATCATCTGCATGGACATCATGCATCTATGTAAGGCCGATGCGTTTCGTTGGGGTGTAGCAACTCTTCAGGGGTGAATGCGATGGGGATCTATAAAGAGGCATAACCATATGGTATAATAATTGTAGCTGAATAATAGGAATAAGTAATGGAGTGTCATGAATATGCATCATGTCTGTCTGCCTACCTGATCTCCATGTGTTCATTAGAGGCAGATCCTGTTCTGGTTTCCCTTCTTATCACTTCCTCTTCCTGTATGGCTCCACCCTAGTCCATCCCAGGAAGCCTATATTAACCTTTGCTCTACAGGTCTGCAGTGCTGTTCAACAGTGTTCCAATGCTCAGTTCCTGTCTGCAGTGTATTGCTAGTTCCTGGTTGCAGAGTGCTACGATCATCTTCCGTGTACCGTTTTGGCTTGTCCCCGACTTCCCTGTCTGCCTGTGCCCCTGACTATTTGCATGTTCCACGGTTATCCTTGTCTGCCTGTTGCCCTGACCTCGGCCTGTCCATCACCACTGTTTGTTCTGCTGGCTGCTTCCCCCTTCTCCCTGCGGAGTGTGACCTGAGGAATCCCGGGAACGCAACCTGGACCCAGTTGCGGCCAAGACCATCCCTACCACCAAGGGCTCTGGTGAATACAAAACTGGGTCTTAGACTCCGCGCCCTGGGTGATCTTGGGTCACGCTTCCTCCCTGCCAGCAGTAGTCGGCTATAGGGTTCACTTCCCTGCGGTGCATCCCTGACCCCTACAGGGTGCACTTGTCACCTGGCCACAGGTGACCTGACAGTTTGAACAGCCATGAACCCGGCCGACGTGCCGCTTCCTGCAGATGACCCATTACAGGGCGTTGTTCACAGACTCGAGACGCATGAAGCTAATCAGGCTCAGGTGATGCGTTTCCTTCAGGATCTGGCTTCCCGCTTTGATCAGCTTCAGACCTCGTTGGGAGCCCCGAATCTACAACCCCAAGTACAACCAGCGGCAGCGGCTGCGCCCGTCGCACCAGTCGCAGAGTCGCATTCGCTGAAGCTACCACCTCCAGTCCGTTTTTCTGGAGACTCCAAGGCCTGCAGGGGGTTTCTTAGCCAGTGCACCATCCATTTTGAACTACAGCCTCAAAACTTCTTGTCTGATCGGGCAAAGGTAGCCTATATTATTTCCCTCCTTTCCGGTGAAGCTTTAGCCTGGGCTGCCCCTATGTGGGAGAGGAATGATCCGGTAGTTTCCAGCCTGTTCAACTTCCTAAAGCTCTTTCGGAACATCTTTGAAGAGCCGGCTCGGGCCTCTTCAGCAGCCAGTACTCTGCTACGTCTCCGCCAAGAATCTCGTTCAGTGGGTCAATATGCTCTTCAGTTCCATATACTCTCTGCTGAATTGAGCTGGAACAATGAGGCCCTGGTCGCTACCTTTTTACATGGCCTCTCTGACCGAGTGAAGGACGAATTAGCGGGAAGAACCATCCCCGTCGGTCTGGACGATGTCATCTCCCTGTGCAATCAGATCGATATTCGTTTTCAGGAGAGGTCCATTGAGAAAAGACACCAGCACTCCCTAGGTCATAGTCAGTCTGTGCTTCCCTCACTTCGTCCCGTAGACCATCCCCTGCCTGCTGAGGAACCTATGCAGCTGGGCCGGACCAGACTAACACCCGAAGAACGTGCTAGACGCAGAACTCTGGGCTTGTGCCTCTATTGTGGAGGCAAGGGCCATCTTCGTGCCTCCTGCCCGCTTCACCCGGGAAACGCTCAGGTCTAATACATTTAGAAGGTGGAGTATTGGACCCAGAAACATCACCTTCCCGTCTGCTCCTTCCGGTGTCCCTTCATGTAGGCACTTCTCCCCTATCGATCTCTGCATATCTGGATTCCGGGGCTGCCGGCAACTTTATGGACTGGAGAACTGCTTCTTCTATGAAGCTTACCCTTTCACCCCTCACTACGCCGCTGGTAGTCTCGGCAATTGATGGCACTATTCTCCCAGGGGGTCCTATTCGCTTCCAGACACTACCCATTAGGATGTCGATAGGGATTCTCCACCAGGAGTGGATATCCTTTCTCATCCTACCTAAAGCCTCCACTCCCATTGTATTGGGCCTTCCTTGGCTACAGCTCCACTCTCCCCATGTGGACTGGGCTTCTGGGCAGATTCTGGCTTGGGGTCCTTCATGTTTCTCGTCATGTCTTTCCAAGGTGACTCCTAAGGGGGAACTTCCGGTTGCTACCACATGAGTATCTTCGGATCTTCCCACTGCTTACAGCGATTACCGGGATGTGTTCTGTAAGAAATCAGCCGAGGTGCTTCCTCCCCACAGATCTTTTGACTGTGCCATTGACCTTGTTCCTGGAGCAATTCTGCCCAGGGGTCGCACATACCCTTTGTCCATCCCAGAGACCCAGGCCATGTCTGAGTATGTCGCAGAAAACCTTGACAGAGGTTTAATTCGGAAATCGTCATCGCCTGCAGGAGCAGGGTTCTTTTTTGTTGCCAAGAAGGATGGTACCTTGAGACCCTGTATTGATTATCGAGGATTAAACGCTGTTACTATTAAGAATCGTTACCCCTTACCCTTGATATCTGAATTGTTCGATAGGTTGAGGGGTGCCTCCATCTTCACTAAGTTGGATCTCAGGGGGGCGTACAACCTCATTCGAATACGAGAAGGCGATGAGTGGAAGACTGCGTTTAACACTCGAGACGGCCATTATGAGTATCTGGTCATGCCTTTCGGGTTATGTAATGCCCCAGCCGTGTTTCAAAACTTTGTCAACGAAATCTTCAGGGACCTGCTGTACCAGTTTGTTGTCATCTATCTGGATGACATTCTAATCTTTTCGGAAAATCTGCATGTCCACAGGAACCATGTTCGCACTGTACTCCAGCGCCTTAGAGAGAATAATCTCTATGCCAAACTGGAGAAATGCTCCTTTGAATGTTCTGAGGTCCTGTTTCTAGGATGCTTTGTTTCAAGCTTGGGCCTTCGTATGGATCCTGGGAAGGTCTTAGCCATTACCAATTGGCCTCTTCCTGCTAGCCTCAAGGCCACACAGCGCTTTCTTGGTTTCACAAATTATTATAGGCAGTTCATCAGGAATTATTCTTCCATTGCCGCGCCTATTATCGCTTTGACCAAGAAGGGTGCTAATGCCAAAGACTGGCCTCCCGAAGCTGTCTCTGCGTTTCACGATCTGAAACAGGCCTTCGTCTCTGGACCTCTTTTGAGGAGACCAAACCCTGAGGAGGCATTCTTTATTGAAGTGGACGCTTCTTCTGTGGGAGTGGGAGCGGTGCTTCTTCAACTTTTTGAGAAGAGACGTCAACCATGTGCGTTCTTTTCCAAAAAATTTTCTCAGGCAGAGAGAAATTATGCCATCGGTGACCGGGAACTTCTCGCTATTAAATTGGCGCTAGAAGAGTGGCGTCATCTTTTGGAGGGTTCTCCTCACTCCATAACGATCTTCACCGATCACAAGAATCTACAGTACTTACAGAATGCTAAACGTCTGAATCCCAGACAGGCCAGATGGAGTCTCTTCTTTTCCCGTTTCAGTTTCACGATTACATACAAACCTGGTTCCTGCAACGGTCGGGCTGATGCGCTTTCTAGATCCTTTGACACCTTGGACGAAGATCTCACTCTTGAACCTGAGCCGATCATTCCAACTTCATGCATTGTTGCCCATTCTACCACCCTGGACTCAAAAATTCCTCCTGGTAAGACCTTTGTCCCCACTGAGCTAAGAGCCAAGATCCTTCGTTGGGGACATGATTCCAAGGTGGCGGGCCATGCTGGTTTCCTCCGGTCCTTCCTACTCATTAGTCGTCACTATTGGTGGCCAAATCTCCGCTCAGAGGTTAAAGACTATGTCAAGGCTTGTCATGTCTGTGCTCAGTTCAAATCCTCCACACAAGCTCCTGCTGGTCTCCTCATGCCCTTGCCCATTCCCAAGGAGCCCTGGGCTCACATCGCCATGGATTTTATCACCGATCTTCCACTGTCTGACGGTAATACGGTCATTTGGGTGGTAGTCGATCGGTTCTCCAAAATGGCACATTTTGTTCCCCTTCCTGGTCTGCCTTCTGCTCCTGCTTTGGTCCCCATTTTTGTTCGAGAGATTTTCCGTCTTCATGGGGTTCCTTCTCATATTGTTTCGGACAGGGGTGTTCAATTCACGTCTCGTTTTTGGAGAGCCTTTTGCAAATCCCTCAATATTGCTTTGGATTTTTCCTCTTCTTACCATCCTCAATCCAATGGGCAGACGGAGAGGGTTAATCAGGAGTTAGAGGTTTTTCTTCGTACCTTAGTCTCCGCTCATCATGACGATTGGTCCTCTCTACTTCCATGGGCGGAATTTTCCCATAACAATCATGTGAATACCAGTTCGCAGAGAACACCCTTTTTCTCAGTTTATGGAAGACATCCTCAACTTCCACTTCCCATGACCTGTTCTCTGGATATCCCAGCTTTGGCTTCAGCTCAAGAGTCATTCAATTCCATCTGGAGCGACGTCCATGATTCCCTCCGGGCAGCTGCCGACAAATTCAAAGGCTTTGCTGACCGCCGCAGGCGTAAACCGCCTTCTCTTCAACCAGGGGACAAAGTCTGGCTCTCCACCAGAAACATCAAGCTCCGAGTTCCTTCTCTGAAGTTTGCTCCAAGATTCATTGGTCCATACACCATAATGGCTAAGCTGAATCCAGTTTGTTTCAAGCTTCAGATTCCCAAAAACCTCAAAATCTCTAACTCCTTCCATGTTTCCCTTCTGAAGCCTTTAGTCCTTAATAGGTTCTCTCGTCCTCTCCCCACCACGGCACCAGTCTCTGAGGAGAATCAGGAATATGAGGTCAGTCAAGTACTGGATTCCCGACTCTGTAGAGGCGCTCTTCAGTACCTTGTTCATTGGAAAGGCTTTGGTCCTGAGGAGAGGTCTTGGGTTCCTGCATCAGAGGTCTTTGCACCTCGTCTATTGAAGAATTTTCATCTGAAGTTTCCCTCTAAACCCGGACCCAGGCAGGGAAGGGGGAGGCCTCGTAAGAGGGAGGGTACTGTCATGAATATGCATCATGTCTGTCTGCCTACCTGATCTCCATGTGTTCATTAGAGGCAGATCCTGTTCTGGTTTCCCTTCTTATCACTTCCTCTTCCTGTATGGCTCCACCCTAGTCCATCCCAGGAAGCCTATATTAACCTTTGCTCTACAGGTCTGCAGTGCTGTTCAACAGTGTTCCAATGCTCAGTTCCTGTCTGCAGTGTATTGCTAGTTCCTGGTTGCAGAGTGCTACGATCATCTTCCGTGTACCGTTTTGGCTTGTCCCCGACTTCCCTGTCTGCCTGTGCCCCTGACTATTTGCATGTTCCACGGTTATCCTTGTCTGCCTGTTGCCCTGACCTCGGCCTGTCCATCACCACTGTTTGTTCTGCTGGCTGCTTCCCCCTTCTCCCTGCGGAGTGTGACCTGAGGAATCCCGGGAACGCGACCTGGACCCAGTTGCGGCCAAGACCATCCCTACCACCAAGGGCTCTGGTGAATACAAAACTGGGTCTTAGACTCCGCGCCCTGGGTGATCTTGGGTCACGCTTCCTCCCTGCCAGCAGTAGTCGGCTATAGGGTTCACTTCCCTGCGGTGCATCCCTGACCCCTACAGGGTGCACTTGTCACCTGGCCACAGGTGACCTGACATGGAGAGGTGTATTTGACCATTTAGCAGTCTGCAAAGCATTTTTCAATTGCATTTTTGCAATCCATGATAGACCTAATCATGGCATTATTATACATTATATTCTCTTGATTCTCATGACATACCCATATTTTTTATTTCAATCCATCATCTCTTGTTCTTAGCACCCTGTTCCACATGGTAGGGTTTGTTTAATGTGTACAGGGATTTTTGCGCTGTTTGCTCGTCTTGTTCCCTGGGAACTACGATGCAATTTTGGCGCCCTCCCTCTCCCATCTGTTCCCTTCCTCCCCGTTCGTGGTGGATGGAGGTGGTGGTTTGGGCGGGTGCTACTCATCGCATCAGCACCACGTCACCGCTCGGTGTGTGCGACATCTTTTGATTAAGCACTGCATGAGCAGGTTTTTCTTTCTATCTAGCCTGTATGGATGGGGTTTTTTTTCGCTCTGGCACGGATGCCTCCCGTTTCTTGCCACTCCCAGGTGACGCTGGGAGCATTTAAATTCGTCTCACTTTTTGTCTGTGTGTCTTATATGCAAGCTTTCACTTGTGATTTTGGTTCCCAATTTCCATGTGAACCAACAAGGGAAATCACCATAGGTTTCGCCTATACTTTTAGCACTTTTTGCCTTCTTTGCCTTTGGTTCCTTTACTATCTCACTCAGGATATATGTTTCTTTCCTTCCACTCTCATACTTGGTTGTTTTTTGAGTATCTGTCCTTTCATTTATGCTCAGTTCTTCCATTCATCTGACCTGGTGTATGGGTTTTTCACACTTCTCATCAATAATATTTACATTCAATACATACACCTGATTTCACTGGCCCACTGTCACCTTCATTTGCACACTGTCCTTGGGGAATCCACAGTGCTTCCTGCTTGTCCACGTGTCTCTACCTCAGCTCCCATGCCAGACATCTCCAATAGCTCTGATCCTTTGTTCACATGATGTATGCAGTTGATGTGAGAATTTATAGGGATGTCCATCCTGTCCCTGAGGCCCCGTACACACGACCGGGTTTCTCGGCAGAATTCAGCAAGAAACTCGATGCGAGACGTATTCTGCCGAGAAAACCGGTCGTGTGTACACTTTTTGCCGAGAAACCCGCCGAGGAACTCGTCGAGCCAAATAGAGAACATGTTCTCTATTTCCTCGTTGGTCAATGGGAAAATTTGGCTCGCCGAGATCCTCGGCGGCTTCACAAGGAACTCGACGAGCAAAACAATGTGTTTTGCCCGTCGAGTTTCTCGGACGTGTGTACGGGGCCTTACACCCATTACTTATTCAGCTACAATTATTTTTTAAACCATTCAATAAATGCTTATTGCTATTTTTTTTACCAAAAATATGTAGAAGAATACATATCGGCCTAAACTGAAGAGCAAATTATTTTTTTTGTATATTTTGGGGGCATAACAAAAAGTAAAAAATATTGCTTTTTTTTCAAAATGGTTGCTTTATTTTTGTTTATAGCGCAAAAAATAAAAACCGCAGAGGTGCTTAACCACTTCAATACCGGCCAATAGGCATATGACATCCACAGATGGGATCTCCCATCCTGGGTGGACGTCATATGACGTCCTGGGCTTTGCCTGGGGATATCTGAATGATGCCTGCAGCTAGAGGCATCATTCAGATATCCATGTCTTCAGCCAGCGATCCTGCGCACCATAAGAACGATCATGGCGGCGGTTCCGCCACTTGATTGTTCTTATAGGCAGCGGGAGAGGACATCCCCCCCTCCCGCCGCCATCCGGTGCTTCTCCGGGCTCTCCCGTGCCATCGGAGGCCCGGAGAAGGAATCGTCCAGCGCAGGCAGGAAGCATAGGGATGACTGGTGACCAGATGGTCACCAGTCATCTCTATGACCGTCGGAGGACCCAGGCGCGATGTAATGACGTCACGCCCGGGTACCCGTAAGTAAACAAAGCCGCGATTGCGGCTAGTGAGCAACACTGATCATGAGATTGGTGAATTTTTTTTCACCGATCTCATGCTTTCCAGCCTGGAGGAGAGATGCGGGGTCTTATTGACCCCGCATCTCTCCATAAAGAGGACCTGTCACACACATTTCCTATTACAAGGGATGTTTACATTCCTTGTAATAGGAATAAAAGTGCTAAAAAAAAGTGTTAAAACATAAATAAATAAGTAAAAAAAAAAAAAAAACAATAAAAAAAATTTAAACGCCCCTGTCCCCGGTAGCCCCCACGTAAGTCCCACCGACATATGTAAACGCCGTTTAAACCACATATGTGAGGTATTGGCGCATGCGTTAGCGTGCCAGCAACAATTCTAGCACTAGATCTCCTCTGTAAATCAAAACTGGTAACCTGTAAAAAATGTCAAAGCTTTGCCTATGGAGATTTTTAGGTACCGAAGTTTGGCGCCATTCCATGAGTGTGCGCAATTTTAAAGCGTGACATGTTAGGCATCTGTTTACTCGGTGTAACATCATCTTTCATATTTTACAAAAAGATTGTGCTAACTTTACTGTTTTGTTATTTTTTTAATTCATGAAACAATTTTTTTCCAAAAAAAAGGCTTTTGAAAAATTATTGCGCAAATACCGTGCAAGATAAAATGTTGCAATGACCGTCGTTTTATTCCCTAGGGTGTCTGCTAAAATATATATATATAATGTTTGAGGGGTTTTGTATAATTTTCTAGCAAAAGAATGATGATTTGTACATGTAGGAGAGAAGTGCCAGAATAGGCCCGGTATTGAGGTGTGTATAAAAGCCCTGTATTGAAGTGGTTAAATACCACCAAAAGAAAGCTCTATTTGTGGGAAAAAAAGGACGTCAATTTTGTTTGGGAGCCACGCCGCACGATCAATTATCAGTTAAAGCGACGCAGTGCAAAAAGTGGCCCCGTCATTTGGCAGCCAAATCCTCCGGTGCTGAAGTGGTTAAACATGTGTGCAAAAACCGCTAAAATTTCTTTGGCAGCGAAAAAGGTTAAAGCAGAAAAAGCAGAAGGGTCAGCATATGAGAACGGGATCAGCAATGACAGTATACATGTTTCTCTCATAACAGGATTTCTTTAACAATAAAATCAGGAGAATCTGGTTAGCAGCCTATTAATTATTTCAATTATTAATTTTTTTATTCTAAAATTGTATATTTTAAACAATGTTGTGTAGTTCTGAGAATTATTTATCCAGCAGAGTTCCGATAATAGATGTCAAAATATGAATGCATTGTTTCAGACACGATGTTACGATTATTTACTTACTTTAGTACGCAGCAAAGAAAAACACATATTTAACAAGCGTTTGAGTGTCAAACATTAAGTTGCAGTAAAATAACCTCCAATCTGTTCTAGGGATGGGGATGCTCCTCATTAACTTAAATAAGGCATTCAGCCAAGGCTTCGTGCCAATACCTCCTCCATTGTAAAAAAAAAAAAAAACATACTTTATTTTAGGAAGCTTTGATGGCACAGTCACTCGTAATTAAGTGATGAGAACTGTGTGCGCGGCTTTTAGCTGAATGTGCACTTTTTACTTTTAGTTTGTTGACCATTACTGAAAATTTGCATTCACTATAAAAAGAACTCTTCTGTGCACCACCCAAATTTCCATATAAGAGTAAATAGCAAAATAAGAACAGGCACAAAAAGAAATATCCTCTTGTAGCTTCAATTTAAAGTGGAATTTCAGGCTCAAACACTTTAAATATTTTCCTCAATAACCACAAAGGATAAATGTCCACTTTATTTACACCACATGCCTTTGAACACCCAGGTATTACCTTGTAAATGTAGCAGGGACATCGTCACTGTGCTGTACATAGCCTGTGCAGAGAGCAGAGCTGTAGGAGCAGGGCCGCTGATAGGGGGGGGGGGGACCACCAGCCCTCCTGTAGGGGGCCCCCGGCACACAGAGGGGCCTGAACAGCAGGAGGAATCAGTGTGGTCGGGCGGAGGGGCAATTACAGAAATATGTCCTGTGCGGCTTTCTGCAGCAGACAAAAGACAGTTTCTCTCCCTCCCACCAGCTTTCAGCTGCTGAAGGGAGAGACATAGACACAGGGGGGCAGATCCACAAAGAAGTTACGCTGGCGTATCTATTGATACGCCGCGTAACTTCTAGTTTGCTCCGGCGTATCTTTGTTTTGTATCCACAAAACAAGATACGCCTGAAGCTGTGCTAAATCTGACTGGCGTATGTCTTAGTACGTCGTCGGATCTAAGGTGCATATTTACGCTGGCCGCTAGGTGGCGCTTCCATCGATTTCCGCGTCGAGTAGGCAAATTAGCTAGATACGGTGATCCACGAACGTACGCATTTTTTTTACGCAGTTTCCGTAAAGCTTTTTTCACTGTTTTCCTTTGATACAGGTTGTTTCATGGATTATTATCAGTTTGACTGATTTATTATTCACTTTTAGATTTTCAATGTGCGCTCATCACCTTCACTTTTATACCTTTGTTTTTGTCGTTAGCACATATTAGATTTGAGCTGCATTTTGTATTACACCAGTCTTTTATTCATTTTTCACTGTTGGCTAGCGCTGTAGTTTACCCTTTAATTGAGGCGTATCCTATGTTAAGTATGGCCGTCGTTCCCGCGTTGAAATGTTAAAATTTTACGTTCTTTGCGTAGAATGACGTTCACGTCGTAAGCATTGGCTTGTTGCGGGTTAATTTCGAGCATACGCACTGGGATACCCCCACAGACGGCACATGCGCCGTTCAGAAAAAACGTCATTTACGTCGGGTCAAGACGTATTAACATAAAACACGCCCCCATCTCACCCATTTGAATTGCGCGCCCTTACCCCGACACAGATACACTACGCCGCTGTAACTTACGGCGCTAATTCTTTGAGAATACAGTAAATATGCTGTAAGTTACGGCGGCGTAGTGTATCTGAGATAACCTACGCCGGCCGGAAAGAAGAGCCGCGCTTCGTGGATCTGGCCCAGGGCATTGTTCCTGTAATTTTTTCCCCTGCACTGATCCCCCTCCCTGTTCTTTTATAAAATGGCTCATTTACACAGGTTCTCTGTTGTTTGTGTCCACTAATAATGATTTTAGTGTATTTTTTGTGAAAATATTTTTTTTCTACATGGGGGGGCCCTGCCTGGTAGGCTGTACGGGGCCCCGAGATTTCTAACAGCAGCCCTGTGTAGGAGGGACCTGCAGGTCAATCTATTACCAGCTGCCTGCAGGAAACTACAGGAAGGGCAGAGACAAGACCAGTCACTCTGCACAAAGAGAGAGGGAACAGTAGTGGTTGGTCTTTATTATTACAGGAAGCTCTTGCACAAAGGCACATTTTCACACCGGATAGTGCACAGATCTGCGAAGAAGTGCACAAACCACATAAAGATAAAGCAAGTTAGAAAATACATCCCTCTTGTATTTAATAAAGCACTTGCCTCAAAAACTTGCGGCGGCGTAACGTAAATCAGATAGGTTACGCGGATCTAAAGATCCGCTGACCTATCTGAATCTGGCCCAGTATATTTAGTGCAGAGCCCAGCTTGATTCTCTATTATGTTAGAATATGCTATTTCTTTCTTTAAAGTGTTTGTTACCCCAACATTTCATATTCCTGATATGTGCCTGCTGTTCCATGTACTTGAATGAGAAACAACCCTGTTCTCTTTGTATTGCTTCCTGTGTGAGATCCCTGGTGTTCCTACCAGTCCCTCTGCTTTCCTATTAAAAACTGACCACACTAAGCAGGAGAACACACTGTTCACAGTTCTCTGCTCTCCTCCAATGATTCGACTTGTCCTGACTCGCCCCCCTGCACAGCCACTTACTTGGAATCTCAGTGTAATGCTGATTCTCCTCCCCCCAGCTTTTATACAGCTGAGAACAGAGGGATTGTGATCACTTAAAAAAAGGAGGAAAAAATATATTTCTAACGTTGTTGTTTTTTTTATTATTATATCCATAGGCAAATGTTTTGCCTTTCTTTTCTATTTTAAACTGAATAGGCTGTTTACGAGGTGATCGTTTACAAGCACTTTAATAATTTATAGAATATGCTATTTTTATAATGCCAAAACCAAATATATCGATTTTTAAAGAAGGACAAGAATTCTGTCCTTCAACAAATGCCAACCAAAACATATGCCAATCAACACATATGGCAATTGTAAAAAAAAAAAAAAAAAATTTGATTGTACAGAAATTAAAATTAAGAGCAAAGTACATATTAAAAATATTATCAAATCTAACCCCACCTCTTAGTTCATACCCCAAAATGTGTCTTAGGTTCACCTCATCACAACAAGAATCTTGGCCCAGATTCACAAAAGAGATACGACGGCGTATCTCCTGATATGCAAATTAGTAGTTACGGCGATCCACAATGGTTTTTCGCCTAATTTAAATGGCACACGCCCCTTTGAATTACGCGGGCTTACGCCGGAGGCCGCCAGCGTAAGTTTTCATGCAAGTGCTTTTAGAGTCAGGCACTTGCGATGAAAACTTGCGGCGGTGTAACGTATCTACGATACGTTACGCCGCCGCGATTCTACGTGCCCTTATTTTTACATTGTCACATAAGTCATTGCATTATGATGTTAAAGTGTCTGATACATGACCCTTGTACGTTCTATTATCTTACTATTTGAATAGTCTTCCAAATGAGTAGGGGTTAGCGACACCTATGTATGAGTTGGGTGATTTTTTGAAAGCAGTAAGCCAGTGCATGGATTAACGCCTATACTTATATGCCCTATAGATACCTAAGACCAGGGGTCTCCAAACTTTACCAGTTTACTAACCCTTCAGACATTAGGGGGGCCAGATTGTGGCCAATGGGGGTAGAAAATGTCCTGCACTCAGCATCAGTGAGAAAAAACATGGCCGTAGTATTGGTGGTCAGCAGGAGGAGGAGTAGTACTCCATCATTGGTATTAATAGGAGGAATAGTACACCAACATTGGTATCAGTGGAACAAATAGTGCCCCGTAGTAGGTGTCAACGGGTGGCATAGTGTCTCATATCATAGGGAGGAATAGTACCTCAAGGGCCAGATAAAGGCTAGCAAAGGACCACATTCAGCTCTCAGGCCACAGTTTGGAGTCCCCTGACTTAGACAACCATGAGATGTGGGAGATGCTTGTACATAGACTTATACATGAAACATAAGGTCCACGGGCCAAATCCACAAAAGGGATACGACGGCGTAACTGCTGTTACGCCGTCGTATCCCTGTTCCTAACTATGGAACTGATCCACAGAATATGGGGGGTTATCCTCAAAAGAGATACTCCGACTTAACTGCTGTTCAGTCTGTGTGTAACTTTGGAAACGATCCTCAAAAGGCTTTTTCCAAAGTTACACAGAAGATCCGGCATGTGTAATTGAATTACACTGCCTAATTTTAGGATGCAGTACCGCATCCGCCGCTGGGGGCATTTCGAGTCGAAATGCCGTTGCTAGTATGCAAATTAGCACTTAAGGCGATCCACAAAGCTTTCTAGCTTCCTTTTTGCGCCGTAAGTGTTATTTTGCAAGTGTAAAATTAGGGCTCGTTTTACAAAGTGTAAAGTTAGTCACACCTTGTAAAGGCCCATTCCAGCGACGGCATTTGGTATGCTTTCCCGAGGGAGAACTCCACGTCAATTTGTAAAAAACAAAACCGGCATGGGTTCCCCCCCAGGAGCATACCAGGCCCTTAGGTCTGGTATGGGTTGTAAGGGGACCCCCCCTACGCCGAAAAATCGACGTAGGGGGTCCCCTACAATCCATACCAGACCCGTATCCAAAGCACGCTACCCGGCCAGCCAGGAAGGGAGTGGGGACGAGCGAGCGCCCCCCCCCTCCTGAGCCGTGCCAGGCCGCGTGCCCTCAACATGGGGGGGTTGGGTGCTCTGGGGCAGGGGGGCGCACTGCGGGCCCCCCCACCCCAGAGCACCCTGTCCCCATGTTGATGAGGACAGGACCTCTTCCCGACAACCCTTGCCATTGGTTGTCGGGGTCTGCGGGCGGAGGCTTATCGGAATCTGGGAGTCCCCTTTAATAAGGGGGCCCCCAGATACCGGCCCCCCACCCTAAGTGAATGGATATGGGGTACATCGTACCCCTATCCATTCACCTGGAGGCAAAAAGTAAAAGTTAATAAACACACAACACAAGGCTTTTTAAAATATTTTATTATTCTGCTCCGGACGCCCCCCCTGTCTTCGTTATTAGCTCAATTACCAGGGGGGGCTTCTTTTTCCACTCTCCGGGGGTCTTCCGCTCTCCGGGGGTCTTCCGCTCTCCGGGGGGGCTTCTCCGGACTCCGGGGGGGCTTCTCCGGACTCCGGGGGGCTTCTTCCATCTTCTCCCCTCTTCCGCTCTTGACTCGGCGAACCCCGGTTCTTCTGCAGCTCTCCGGTGCCTTCTTCTTCAGCGCTGGCTGCCTGCTATGTTTGTGTGTTAGCTCGATTTCAAACAGGCAGCCAGCGCGGTCTTCTGTGGCGTCAGGGTCTTCTGGTCTTCTGTTCTTCCGATGTTGCCTCGTCGCCTGTTGTCGCTGTAATGATGGAAGCGCGCCTTGCATCACATTTATATAGGCATCACCGTCCCATCATGCTCCGGTAGGTACCCACGTGGTGGGTGCACGTGGGTAGGCACCCACCACGTGGGTACCTACCGGAGCATGATGGGACGGTGATGCCTATATAAATGTGATGCAAGGCGCGCTTCCATCATTACAGCGACAACAGGCGACGAGGCAACATCGGAAGAACAGAAGACCAGAAGACCCTGACGCCACAGAAGACCGCGCTGGCTGCCTGTTTGAAATCGAGCTAACACACAAACATAGCAGGCAGCCAGCGCTGAAGAAGAAGGCACCGGAGAGCTGCAGAAGAACCGGGGTTCACCGAGTCAAGAGCGGAAGAGGGGAGAAGATGGAAGAAGCCCCCCGGAGTCCGGAGAAGCCCCCCCGGAGTCCGGAGAAGCCCCCCCGGAGAGCGGAAGACCCCCGGAGAGCGGAAGACCCCCGGAGAGTGGAAGAAGAAGCCCCCCCTGGTAATTGAGCTAATAACGAAGACAGGGGGGGCGTCCGGAGCAGAATAATAAAATATTTTAAAAAGCCTTGTGTTGTGTGTTTATTAACTTTTACTTTTTGCCTCCAGGTGAATGGATAGGGGTACGATGTACCCCATATCCATTCACTTAGGGTGGGGGGCCGGTATCTGGGGGCCCCCTTATTAAAGGGGACTCCCAGATTCCGATAAGCCTCCGCCCGCAGACCCCGACAACCAATGGCAAGGGTTGTCGGGAAGAGGTCCTGTCCTCATCAACATGGGGACAGGGTGCTCTGGGGTGGGGGGGCCCGCAGTGCGCCCCCCTGCCCCAGAGCACCCAACCCCCCCATGTTGAGGGCACGCGGCCTGGCACGGCTCAGGAGGGGGGGGGCGCTCGCTCGTCCCCACTCCTTTCCTGGCCGGCCGGGTAGCGTGCTTTGGATACGGGTCTGGTATGGATTGTAGGGGGACCCCCTACGTCAATTTTTCGGCGTGGGGGGGTCTCCTTACAACCCATGCCAGACCTAAGGGCCTGGTATGCTCCTGGGGGGGGAACCCATGCCGTTTTTTTCTTTGAAAATTGGCATGGAGTTCTCCCTCAGGAATGCATGCCGATGTCATTTTTTTTTCCCCGACGCAACTTTAAGCCGTCGCGATCCTCAAAAACTCGGCGTAACGTAACTTTGCGCATGCGCAGTACGGCCGGCGCGGGAGCGCGCCTCATTTAAATGGGACTCGCCCCATTTGAATAGGAACGCCTTGCGCCGGCGGAATTTTAGTTACACAGCCTGAAATTTCTAGATAAGTGCTTTGTGGATCAGGCACTTAGGTAGAAACTTTAAGGCAGTGTAACTTAAATTGGAATTTTTAAGTTACGTCAGGTTTTTGTGGATCTGGCCCCAGTTTTCCATAGTTAGGCAGAAGATCCGGCATGTGTAAGGGACTTACACTGCCGGATCTTAGGATGCAGTACCGCATCCGCCGCTGGGGGCATTTCGTGTCGAAATGCCGCCTCGGGTATGCAAATTAGCACTTACGGAGATCCACGAAGCTTTTCAGCTTTGTTTTTTCTCCATAAGTTTTAGTTTGCAAACGCAAAATTAGGGCTGCTTTTACAAAGTGTAAACTGTTTACACCTTGTAAAAACAGACCTTTCTGTCCAGCGACGCGATTTTTTTTTAATTTGAATTTTTTTTCGCGTCGTATCTTTTTTTTTTCCCGACGCAACTTTATTGACCCGTCGCAATCCACAAAGCTCGGCGTAACGTAATTTCGCGCAATGCACGTCGGGAAAATGACATCACGAGCATGCGCAGTATGGCCGGCGCGGGAGCGCGCCTAATTTAAATGGGAATCGCCCCCATGAAAATAGGAACGCCTTGCACCGGCGGAATTTAAGTTACACAGCCCAAAATTTCTAGGTAAGTGCTTTGTGGATCGGGCACTTAGGTAGAAATTTTAAGGCAGTGTAACTTAAATGGAAAAAATTAAGTTACGCCGGATCTTTGTGGATTACCCCCCATATGCTTGCTATTTATTGTATTTGCTCATTTCATTATTGACACTAGGCTTAATCATAGCTTAAAGGGGTTGTAAAGGTTTATTTTTTATTTTCTAAATAGATTCCTTTAAGCTAGTGCATTGTTGGTTCACTTACCTTTTCCTTCAATTTCTCTTCTAAATGTTTTTTTTTCTTTGTCTGAATTTCGCACTTCCTGTTTCTCCTCAGTAAGCTTGCCCCCATCATTCATGAGGGTTTGTCAGCCAGAACAGCTTACTGAGGAGAAACAGGAAGTGAGAAATTCAAACAAAGAAAACAAAGAAAAAAAAACATTTAGAAGGGAAATTGAAGGAAAAGGTAAGTGACCCAACAATGCACTAGCTTAAAGGAACCTATTTAGAAAATAAAAAATGAACCTTTTCAACCCCTTTAACTTTTAACCTGTACCATACAACTAAAGTAACCCCTAAAAAAAAAACGTATTAGGGCTAAATTATTGATGCTGAAATCACACAGTATATTATCTCTCTCATGCAATCCCTATGCATTTTATACCCCTCATTTTCCTCCTATCCAAACTAACTCTATCCGATGCTGTTTAACCGGTTCCCGACCGGCGCACGACTATTTACGTAGACAGAATGGCACGGCTGCACATATGGGCGTATATATATACGTCCCCTTTAAGATGCAAGCCATGTGGTTGCGCGCAAGCTCCCTGACCACGCCCACATGACCCGATCGCCGCCGGTGTCCCGCAATCGGGTCACAGAGCTGAAGAACGAGGAGATGTTAGTGTAAACACATCTCCCCATTCTGCCTAGCTGACACTGTCACTGATCTGTGTTCCCTGTCATCGGGAACAGCGATGAGTGAGGTGTCACGGCAAGCCCCGCCCCCTAACAGTTAGAACACGCCCTAGGTCACACTTAACCCCTTCAGCGCCCCCGACAGGTTAACCCCTTTACTGCCAATGGCATTTTTACAGTAATCAGTGTATTTTTATAGCACCGATCGCTAGGCATGTGCAAAAGGAAAAAAAATTTTTTGTTTCGTTTTAATTCGTTACTTAATTAATTTAGTTAAGTTAGATTTGTTACATGTGTTAAATTCGTTTTCGGAATTCGTTAGTTTTCGACCGAATTTCGAAAAATCCGGTCGAATTCTAAAATATTTTGACCGGATTCGATAATATTTCAATCGAATTTGAAAACAAATTCTATTCGAATCGAATTCTAAAACAATTCGATTCGAAAACAAATTCGAATGAAAATTGAAAGCAAATTTGAATCAAAATCTAAAAAATATAAATAGATTTCTAAAAAAGAATACAATAAAATAGAATATAAAATAATAAAACTATAGAATGAAAATCAAAGAATAGTAAAGAACAGAATGGAATTTAATAGAATGTAATCAAATACAATAGAATATGACCTGGCTTCTTCTATCTATCTTCTATCTAGCTTTCATTTTCTGAAATTCAAAATTCATATAGAATGAACTCAAATTCGAATAGAAAAATATTAGAATCGAGCAGAATATATATATATATATATATATATATATATATATATATATATATATATATATATATATATATATATATATAAAAATATTTTTTTTTTCTGCTCTATTCTAATATTTTTCTTTTCGAATTTGAGTTCATTCAATATGAATTTCGAATTTCAGAAGATGGTTATATATATAAATGTAATTATATTACATTTATATATATATAAATTACATTTATATATATAACCATCTTCTGAAATTCGAAATTCATATAGAATGAACTCAAATTCGAATAGAAAAATATTAAAATAGAGTAGAATAAAATATATTTATATATATATATATATATATATATATATATATATATATATATATATATATATATATATATATATATATATATTATTCTACTCTTCTAACATTTTTCTATTCGAATTTGAGTTCATTCTATATGAATTTTGAATTTCAGAAAATGGAAGATAGATAGAAGATAGATAGAAGAAGCCAGGGTGCTCAACCTGTGGCTCTCCAGCTGTTGGAGAACTACAATTCCCATGAGGCATTGGAAGCCGCTGACAGTTACAAGCATGACTCTCGAAGGCAGAGGCATGATGGGACTTGTAGTTCAGCAACAGCTGGAGAGCCACAGGTTGAGCACCCATGTTCTATTGTATTTGATTACATTCTATTAAATTCCATTCTGTTCTTTACTATTCTTTGATTTTCATTCTATTGTTTTATTATTTTATATTCTATTTTATTGTATTCTTTTTTAGAAATAGATTTATATTTTTTAGATTTTGATTCAAATTTGCTTTCAATTTTCATTCGAATTTGTTTTCGAATCGAATTGTTTTCGAATTCGATTAGAATAGAATTTGTTTTCGAATTCGATACGAATAGAAGTTGTTTTCGATGCTCGATCAAATTTCGTCCGCGGGTTTTCGATTCGAAAACGTTCGTTCGAATTCGGTACATTCGTTAATATTACAATTCGGGAATTCGTATGCATCCGAATGTCCGAAAAATGAAAAATTTGTCCGAATTTAGATTCGGAACGAAACGAAATGCACATGCCTACCGATCGCTGTAAAAATTACATTGGTCCCAAAATGGTGTCAAAAGTGTCCGATGTGTCCGCCATAATGTCGCAGTCACGATAAAAAGTGCTGATCGCCGCCATTACTAGTAAAAAAAAAAAAAAATTTAAATAAAAATGCCATAAGACTATCACTATTTTGTAGACGCTATAACTTTTGCACAAACCGATCAAAAAACGCTTATTGCGATCTTTTTTACCAAAAATATGTAGAAGAATACATATTGGCCTAAACTGAGTTATTTTTAATATCTATTATAGCAAAAAGTAAAAAATATTGATTTTTTTTCAAATTTTTTACGCTTTGTTTTTGTTTATAGCGCAAAAAATAAAAACCACTGGGGTGATCAAATACCATCAAAAGAAAGCTCTATTTGTGGGAAAAAAAGGACGTCAATTTTGTTTGGGAGCCACGTCGCATGACCGCGCAATTGTCAGTTAAAGCGAATCGCAAAAGGTGGCCTGGTCATTTGGCTGCTTAATGGTCCGGGGCTTAAGTGGTTAAATCTACTTTAAAACAAAACAGCTTCACAAAAAAAAAAATTGCATCCAAAAGTTGAGTTATGACAAAGTATGATCTAAACATTAGGATAATGCTGACTCCCCTGGGGACGTGTAATACGTTTACGAGAACTTGCATAAAAACGAAAAGCCAACCAACAGAAATAAGACCAGGCCGTATGATTTAAATATGTTTCTCCTTATTGTTGGAAATCATTAAAAACAGCATAAACATTTGTGTGCAGAATCAGGTGATGATTGGGTCGTACTCGTCTCAAGGGGCTCAGGATAACAGCTAATGCACCTGCCACCTAATTCAGTCTAAAAGCTGACAGTTTCTAGGAGTGGGGCAGCATAATGAAGTTCATTCAGCCTGTCACCAAAGTCAATAACTTATCCTCAACTGCTTTTGTTTCATCCCATGTTGTGCCTCTGATGGGACAGAGGTACTTATTCAAGAGAAATTTATTTTCAATTGCAGCCCCTAATACCACTGGCACATGCCTGTCTTTAACAGAAGCTTTGGCTCAGGGCTAAACTATTGTTGAAGTTACTATCTATTGTACGGGGCCTTTGATCTGACAAAGCCGCTTAACAAGCTGGTTAAGGACTGTTTCAGATAACAGGTGTGTCCTTTGAGGACATACAGACATTTTTCAAGCAGTCTACAAGGCAAAGTCAATAAGCAACTGCATATGTGCGCTTATTTAGGGGTGATTTATGAGAGGCAGAATTTAATCAGACGCACAATAGATGCTAAGGTTTTCCTGCCTGGGAGTCTGTGGATCTGATTATCTGCCTATTCACATGCATATATTACATATAGAGAGAAAGAAATATGTGCATGTTACTTAAAGAGCGGATATACGTGGCTTGGCTTTTGTAAGATTTGATGACAAATTAATGAATGATAACGGAAGTTTTCCATGGAGCAAAATTACTCCCTGAAATCCTTAAATATTAAAGGGGTTGTAAAGGTTAGTTTTTTATTTTCTAAATAGGTTCCTTTAACCAGTTAACAACCGCCCTATAGACGATATACGTCTACAAGGCGGTTGCTTAACTCCATGGACGTCCTCCCTGAACCGGGCGCGCACGCGGGAATGTCCGTGACCGCCGGGTCCTCCGGACCCAGGCGCATCACGGATCACGGTAAATCACAGCTGATAGCGGCGGTTTACCACGTTATTGCTCCATCCAATGACGGAGCGATCACTTGTAAACTCCCTCCCCTCTCTGTACCGAACGGTACAGTGTGAGAGGAGAGGGGGGAGAGAGAGCAGGTGCAGCACTGTGGGTGCTGTGGGCTGGATCTGTGACACATGCAGTCACAGATCCAGCCAGCCATCCATCCCTGCTCAGCCATCCCTGCCCCATACTGTGCAATACTACACACCTATACTGTGCAATACTCTGCAATACCCCACACTACTCTGCAATACCCCACACTACTCTGCAATACACCACACTACTCTGCAATACCCCACACTACTCTGCAATACCCCACACTACTCTGCAATACTCCACACTACTCTGCAATACCCCACACTACTCTGCAATACCCCACACTACTCTGCAATACCCCACACTACTCTGCAATACCCCACACTACTCTGCAATACCCCACACTACTCTGCAATACACCACACTACTCTGCAATACACCACACTTCTCTGCAATACCCCACACTACTCTGCAATACCCCACACTACACTGCAATACCCCACAATACTCTGAAATACCCCACACTACTCTGCAATACCCCACACTACTCTGCAATACCCCACACTACTCTGAAATACCCCACACTACTCTGCAATACCCCACACTACTCTGCAATACACCACACTACTCTGCAATACACCACACTACTCTGCAATACCCCACACTACTCTGCAATACCCCACACTACTCTGCAATACCCCACAATACCCTGCAACATCGCCTATGGGGATGTTTAAGTAGCGAAGTTTGGCGCCATTCCACGAGCGTGTGCAATTTTGAAGGGTGACATGTTGGGTATCTATTTACTCGGCGTAACTTCATCTTTCACATTTATGCAAAAGAATGAAGAAAAAATAAAAAATTTGCTAAATTTTATAACAGAAACTAAGAAAAATTCATTTTTTTTACAGAATTTATCAGTCTTTTTTCTCTTATAGCGCAAAAAATAAAAAACCCAACGGTAATTAAATACCACCAAAAGAAAGCTCTATTTGTGTGAAAAAAAGGACGAAAATTTCATTTGGGTACAGTGTTGTGAGAGCACCGAAAGCTGAAAATTGGTCTGGTTATTAAGGGGGTTTACGTGCCCAGTGATCAAGTGGTTAAGCTAGTGCATTGTTGGGTCACTTACCTTTTCCTTCCATTTCCCTTCTAAAAAAAATTTTTCTTTGTCTGAATTTCTCATTTCCTGTTTCTCCTCAGTAAGCTTGCCCCCATCATCCAAGCCGTGTTTAGTCGGCCAAAACAGCTTACTGAGGAAGAACAGGAAGTGAGAAATTCAGACAAAGAAAACAAACAAAAAAAAAATTTAGAAGGGAAATCGAAGGAAAAGGTAAGTGAACCAACAATCCACTAGCTTAACCACTTAAGCCCCAGACCATTATGCAGCTAAAGGACCAGGCCCCTTTTTGCGATTCGGCACTGCGTTGCTTTAACTGACAATTGCGTGGTTGTGCAACGTGGCTCCCAAACAAAATTGATGTCCTTTTTTCACACAAATAGAGCTTTCTTTTGGTGGTATTTGATCAGCTCTGTGGTTTTTATTTTTTGCGCTATAAAAAAAAATAGAGCGACAATTGTGAAAAAAAAACAATATTTTTTACTTTTTGCTATACTAAATATTTTCCAAAAAATATATAAAAAAATGTTTTCCTCAGTTTAGTCCGATACGTATTCTACATATTTTTGGTAAAAAAAATCGCAATAAGCGTTTTTTGATTGGTTTGCGCAAAGGTTATAGCGTCTACAAAATATGGGATAGTTTTATGGCATTTTTATTATTTTTTTTTTTTTACTTCTAATGGCGGCGATCAGCGATTTTTATCATGACTGCGACATTATGGCGGACACATCGGACACTTTTGACACATTTTTGTGACCATTGTCATTTTTACAGTGATCAGTGCTATACAAATGCACTGTTACTGTGAAAATGACAATGGCAGTGAAGGGGTTAACCTCTAGGGGGCGCTGTAGGGGTTAAGTGTGCCCTAGTGTGTGATTCCTACTGCAGGGGGCTGGCTGTACATGTGACGTCACTGATCGTCGTTCCCTATGACAGGGAACAGACGATCACTGACAAGCCACTAGGAAGAACGAGGAAAGGTTTGTTTACACTTACCTCTCCCCGTTCTTCAGCTCTGTGACCCAATCGCGGGACACCGGCAGCGTTTGGGTCCCGCGGTCACGGTCACGGAGCTTCGGATCGGGTCGCGGCGCTCGCGACCCACGGCTTAAAGGGGACGTACCGGTACGCCCTTGTGCCCAGCCGTGCCATTCTGTCATATATTGTTGTGCGGTGGTCCACAATTGGTTAAAGGAACCTATTTAGAAAATAAAAAACATACCTTTACAACCCCTTTAAGTTTTACTAAACCCAGGACTCTGCAGTCACTATATCTGGTCTCCCACAGTACACAGAACATGGAAATGCAATAATTTTAGCAAAAATAAACTGCTAAATACCTTTTCTCTTCAACACTATATAGAAGTCCTGTGACTCCTATCAGTGTCTGGCCAAACACTGGTTAAATCTTTAAGGAGGAGTTCTCTTTCTCCTCTGACTGTCCTATGAGGCTGCATGACCCCTGGCTTTCTGCCTGGACAGTGCTGATTGGCCATTTGCACCCTCCCAATAAAATAAAATAAAACTTTCTAGCAATACACACCAAATTGAGCATGTGCAGAGTGCCCTCTGTAATTATTAGAAGATGGGTTGGGGACTGTGGAAGAACGGGAGGATCAGAGAAGACAGGATCAAAAAGCCTTTTTACACAATGCGCAATTTCCACAGTGAGTATAACAAGCACGCTTTACTGCATATTCAGACTGATTTTACTGCTGTAAATTTAGTAGCACTTTAAGGCTATTTGCCTTAATTTTCTTCCTCCATGCTGAAAAATTATTTTCTGCAGAGAGTTGCTTGAAATATATGATATCAAAGTATGTGATTGTATATATATTATATGTATGCTTATAATTATGAATAGGTTGTGAAAAAGTATCTGGTAGGTCATCTTTCGAAATCATATTTGTCGTATTAACCGCTATTAACCACCCTAAATATTAACTTTCTATTAACAGCTTGCCTTTAATGTAATAAAAAAAAAAATGTACTCACTTATATCTGGCTGTTACTAGGCAGATTTTGTAATCTGCCTACTTCCTAGTCCTAGGTGGTTCAACTTCCTGTCCTAAGACCCCATTGCCTCCTGGGAAATGATGACACTCATTTCCCAGGAGTCTCTGGGCATTACTGTGCCTAAAAATCACCCAGCATGCACCTCTCCCTGAAAACCAGGAAGAAAAAGGAACTGGGCTTCACATGCCCACACATATGATGGATACGGCCACAACATGAGCTGGAGGATATAAGGCAAGTGTTTGCAATGATTTCTGGAACGATTGGGGAGCTATTAATATGTTTTAGGGACTATTTAATGTGATTCATTTTAGCTTGCAAAAAAAAATAAAAAAATTATGCCCGGACTCCCGCTTTCTGGGATTTGGTGATTACAAGTTAAAAAACATTTTTTTTTTGCTAGAAAATTGCTTACAACCCCCAAACATTATATATTTTTTTCTAACACCCTAGAGAATAAAATAGCGGTCGTTGCAACACTTTTTGTCACACCGTATTTGCGCAGCGTTTTTATAAGCGCACTTTTTTGTGGGAAAAATCATCACTTATTTAGTTAAAAAATAAGACAACAGTAAAGTTGGCACAATTTTTATTTATATTGTGAAAGATAATGTTATGCCGAGTAAATTGATACCCAACATGTCACACTTCAAAGTTGCGCCTGCTCATGGAATGGCGACAAACTTTTACCCTTAAAAATCTCCATAGGCCACGTTTAAAAAATTCTACAGGTTGCATATTTTAAGTTACAGGGGAGGTCTAGAACTAGAATTATTGCTCTCGCTCTAAAGATTGCGGCGATACCTCACATGTGTAGTTTGAATACCGTTTTCATATGCAGGCGCTGCTCACGTATGCTTTTGCTTCTCCAAGCAAGCTCGTCGGGAGGGGGTGGTTTAAAAAAAAAATCTTATTTATTTTACTTTATTTTCTTTATTTTGACACTGTTTTTTTTTTAAAAAAGAAAGTTTTGGGTTACTTTTATTCCTATTAGACTAATATATCCATTGTTATAGGAAAAGCATGACAGGTCCTCTTAAATATGAGATCTGGGGTCAAAAAGACCTCAGATCTCATATATAGACTAAAACACAATAAAAAATAAAAATAAATGTATGTCATTCTACAATTTATTTTTTCCTTTAAGAGCATTGGGCGGAAGTGACATTTTAATGTAGCCTCCGCCCTGCAGTGATATGGAGATGGGTGGGGGCCATCTTCCCCTCACTCATCTCCATACACAGGCAGGGAGAGGATCCGATCGCCTTCGCTGCTGCCGTCGGCTCCGGTTAGCGATGGAGGGCACCAGAGAGCGGCGGGAGGGGGGCATCTCCCACCGCCGATAAAAGTGATCTTGCGGCGTATCCGCCACAGAGACCACTTTTATCTTGTAGCGGACCGCCCACTGAAAAAGAGAAAACCGGGGTTATGGTAGCTAGCTGGTATTCCTCTTTAAACAGCCAACGTATTCCTGCGGCAGACGGCCCGTAAGTTGTTAAACAGTTAGAAAATATATTATTTGATAAAGAAGAACTGCAGTCTGCTCACATAATTTGTAATAAAAACATCTTTGCCATTCTGCAGCTTCCCTCCAACCACTTTGCATATTATTTTATATATACTGGGATTCTGTACTTGCCAAATATTCTGCAGAAAGCTCCCTCCACTGAGACTGGCTGCAACCGTTTTAACTGTGGGCAGCTGAAGCTGCCACCTGTTCACTTCCTGGAATTACACAGACACACGCCTCCAGTTCTGCGGCTCTTATTGGCCCTCTTATTACTCATCCCCCTCCCTTCCTGGCAAACTCTCATGAGCGTGAGAGAGAGAACTGTGCATAATGTCATAAGCCTAGGCTAATGACTAGACAAGAAACATGAAGTGGGCTGTATAAGGTATTTACTGGCAGAAAAAAAAATTAAAACAATAAGGGCAGAAGATTTGAAAGCTGGAAAGTTGAAAAAATTACTGAAGGTCCACTTTAAAGTGGTATTAGACCTTATAAATTGCAGCTTGTGTATTAAAGTCAGAAAAAAAACCCATAAGTGCCCCCTCATCAATGCCCACCAGCTCAGCCTATCGGTGCCCATCAGTGCCGCCTCATCAGCACGCATCAGTGAAGGCAAAAAGATTACTTAGTTACAAAATTTACTGACAGAAACTAAGTAAAAAACATATTGGGCCAGATTCAGGTAGGAGATACGGCGGCGTATCTCCAGATACGCAGTCGTATCTCTGAGTGTGAGGCGTCGTATCTTGGCGCCTGATTCAAAGAATCAGATACGCCAGAATTTGTCTAAGATACAACCAGCGTAAGTCTCCTACGCCGTCGTATCTTAACTGCATATTTACGCTGGCCGCTAGGGGCGTGTACGCTGATTTACGCCTAGAATATGTAAATCAGCTAGATACGCCTATTCACAAACGTATACGCAGATACGCAGTTTATGTAAGGCTTTTTCCGGCGTAAAGTTACCCCTGCTATATGAGGCGCAGCCAATGTTAAGTATGGACGTCGGGCCAGCGTCGAATTTTCCGTCGATTACGTCGTTTGCGTAAGTCGTTCGCGAATAGGGCTGGGCGTAATTTACGTTCACGTCGGAAGCATTGGCTTTTTGCGGGTTAATTTGGAGCATGCGCACTGGGATACTTTCATGGACGGCGCATGCGCCGTTCGTAAAAAGCGTCATTTACGTGGGGTCACGATGATTTTGCATAAAACACGCCCACATCTTACAGATTTGAATTAGGCGGGCTTACACCGGCCAATTTACGCTATGCCGCCGCAACTTACGGAGCAAGTGCTTTGTGAATAATGAACTTGCCTGTCAAAGTTGCGGAGGCGTAGCGTAAATGGGATACGCTACGCCCGCACAGAGTTATGCGCTCCCTACCTGAATCTGGCCCCTTTTTTTTCAAATTTTCGGTCTTTTTTTTGGGGGGGGGGATTCAAAAAACAGCAGTGATTAAATGCCACCAAAAAAAAAGCTCTATCTGTGCGAAGAAAATGATAAAAAATTTGTTTGGGTACAGTGTTACATGACCGCGCAACTGTCATTCAAAGTGCGAAAAATGGCTTGGGCAGGAAGAGGGTGTAAGTGCCTGGTAGGCAAGTGGTTAAGCAGTATATATATATATAGACACACACATTTTTTATATATATATATTTTTATTTTTATTTTTTTCCTGGGATTCTGTCTTCAGAGCTGGTGAATCGTGGAGTGAAGACAGAATCCCAGCTTAGAGCTGGTGAATCGGAGAGTGTGAATTCTGACACAGATCGCCAATGAGGTGCTGAGATCGCAGCTTCATGATCCTCGGGATCACCGCTGATCACAGTTTCATAAACGGACACCAAAGTGCAGTCTGTGTTTGTAAACTCTTGATACAGGTAGTGCAGAAAAGTGAAAATTGAAAAGTGTGGCGTACATTTGTATTCAGCCCCCCGGAGTCAATTCTTTTTAGAACCACCTTTAACTGCAATTACAGCTGCAAGTCTTTTTGGGGGATGTCTCTACCAGATTTGCACATCTAGAGAGACTGACATTTTTGCCCATTCTTCTTTGGAAAAAAGTTTAAGCTCTGTCAGATTGGATGGAGAGCATCTGTGAACAGCAATTTCCAAGTCTTGCCACAGATTCTCAATTGGTTTTAGGTCTGGACTTTGACTGGGCCATTCTAACACTATGCTTTGCTCTAGTCTAAACCATTTCATTGTAGCCCTGGCTGTATGTTTAGGGTCGTTGTCCTGCTGGAAGTTGAGCCTCCGCCCCCAGGTTTTCTTCTAAGATTGCCCTGTATTTTGCTCCGTCCATCTTCCCATCAACTATGACCAGCTTCCCTGTCCCTGCTGAAGAAAATCATCCCCACAACATGATGCTGCCACCACCATGTTTCACAGTGGGGATGTTGTGTTCAGGGCAATGTGCAGTGTTATGCCGCATACACACGATCAGTCCATCCGATGAGAACGAACCGATGGACTGCTTTCATCGGTTAACCTATGAAGCTGACTGATGGTCCATCGCGCCTACACACCATTGGTTAAAAAAACGATCGTGTCAGAACGCAGTGACGTAAAACACAACGACATGCTGAAAAAAAACGAAGTTCAATGCTTCCAAGCATGCGTCGACTTGATTCTGAGCATGTGTGAATTTTTAACCGATGGTTGTGCCTACTAACGATCATTTTTTCCCCATCGGTTAGGAATCCATCGGTTAAGTTTAACCACTTCCATACAGGGCACTTACGTACCTTCCCGCCCAAGCCAATTTTCAGCTTTCAGCACTGTCGCACTTTGAATGGCAAGAGCTTTCTTTTGGTGGTATTTGATCACCTCTGCGATTTTTTTTTTTGCACAACAACTACAAAAAGACCGAAAATGTTGAAAAAAAATACGTTTTTATTTTTTTCTGTAATTTTTTTGTAAATAAGTAAGTTTTCTCTTTCAATTACGGGCACTGATATGGTGGCACTGATGGGCACAGATGAGATGGCACTGATGGACATCGACGAGGTAGTACTGACGGGCACAGATGAGGTGGCACTGATTGGCGGCGCTGGTATGCGGCACTGATGGGCACACATAGGCGGCACTCATGGGCACACATAGGCGGCACTGATGGGCACTCATGGGCGGCACTGATGGGCACTCATGGGCGGCACTGATGGGCGGCACTGATGGGCACTCATGGGCGGCACAGATGGGCACTCATGGGCGGCACAGATGGGCACTGTGGGGTGGCACAGATGGGCACTGTGAGGTGGCACAGATGGGCACTGTGGGGTGGCACTGATGGGCACTGTGGGGTGGCACTGATGGACACTGTGGGGCGGCACTGATGAACACTGTGGGGCGGCACTGATTTACTTGTTGCCAGTCAGTGCCCATTTGTGGGCACTGATTGGCATCTTTTTTTTGCATCTTTTTTTTTTTCCCCAGACTTTTTTTTTTTTCAGACTCTTTTTTTTTTTTTTTTTACTTTTTTTTTCCCCGCTTTTTTTTGTTTTGCCCTTCCCTGGTGGGCATCCCTGGTGGTCCATGTGGCGATCCGAGGGGGGGCTGCGTTGATAAACAATCAGCGCGAACCCCCCCTGTCAGGAGAGCCGCCGATCGGCTCTACTCTACTCGCGTCTGTCAGACGCGAGTGAGGAATAGCCATCGACGGCTCTTCCTGTTTACGTGGTAAAGAGTCTCCGTGAGAGACTCTTTACCGAGATCGGTGTTGCGGGGTGTCAGACTGACACCCCGCAACAACGATCGCCGCGATGCGCGCCCCCGGGGGCACGCAGCGGCTCAGAATCCTGAGGACGTCATATGACGTCCATTCAGGATTCTACAACCACTTTGCCGACGTCAATCTGTCATTGGCGGGCGGCAAGTGGTTAAAGCAAGTTGCCTTTTTTTTAACCGATGGTTAAATAACCTATGGGGCCCACACATGATCAGTTTTGACCGGTGAAAACGGTCCATCAGACCGTTGTCCTCTGTTTAACCTATCGTGTGTACGAGGCCTTAGTTTTCCACCACCACACCTAGCGTTTTGCTTTTAGGCCAAAAAGTTCAATTTTGGTCTCATCTGACCAGGACACCTTCTTCCACATGTTTGCTGTGTCCCCCACATGGCTTCTCACAAACTGCAAACGGGACTTCTAATGGATTTCTTTCAAAAATGTCTTTCTTCTTGCCACTCCATAAAGGCCAGATTTGTGGATTTCACGACTAATAGTTTTCCTGTGGACAGATTCTCCTACCTGAGCTGTGGATCTCTGCAGCTTCTCCAGAGTTACCATGGACCTATTGGCTGCTTCTCTGATTAATGCTCTCCTTGCCCGACCTGTCAGTTTAGGTGGAAGACCATGTCTTGGTAGGTTTTCTTTAAATTTTCAGATGATCTATTAAACAATGCTCTTTGAGATGTTCAAAGCTTGGGATATTTTTTATAACCTAACCCTGCTTTAAACTTCTCCACAAATACTTGTTTGTTCACTAAGGTTCACTAACAAGCCTCTGAGGGCTTCACAGAACAGCTGTATTTATACTGAGATTAAATTACACACAGGTAGACTCTATTTACTAATTAGGTGACTTCTGAAGGCAATAGGTTCAACTAGATTTTAGTTAGGGGTATCAGAGTAAAGAGGGCTGAATACAAATGCACACCTCACTTTTCTGATATTTATTTGTAAAACAAAAACCATTTATCATTTTCCTTCCACATCACAATTATATGCCACTTTGTGTTAGTCTATCACATAAAATCCCAGTAAAAATAAATTTACATTTTTGGTTGTAACATGACAAAATGTGGAAAATTTCAAGGGGTATGAATACTTTTTTTTAAGAAACATGTAGATAGATTTTAGAAAGATTGACATGTTTGAGGTAGATATACTTTAGGTATATACATAACTATAGAATGACAAAAGAGGATAGGCAGACAGTAAAATAAATATTTCACATAGAAGTTTAGAGTTATAAAAACCTTTGGTCCAGCAGCAGTCCTCTCTCTGAGCTCCCACCACCTCCAGCACGGTGCAGCTTGGACAGCTCATTGGAACAGTCGGATCGAGCTGCAGACTGCAATATGTCCCTCCCGTATTGCAGCTTCTATAGCGAGCATCAGTATGAACTAGCTTTACTAATGGTGTAATATAATGCATAGTACAATCAAACACCCCTGGTACACATCATTCAAACCCCTTCACCGGATTTTACACAATCTATAATAGTTATATACAGTCTATAATAGTTATATTACACAATCTATAATAGTTATATAATAGTTATAATACACCGTCTATAAAAGTTTTATAAAATAAAATTTAGTTTATAAAAGTTAAAATACCGAATCTATAATACTTTTACATATCTATAAAATGTAGTCTATAATAGTCATAATACCCTATCTATAATAGTTGTACATATCTATAAAATACAGTCTATAATAGTCATAATACCCAATCTATAATACTTTTACATATCTATAAGATTGATTATATAATAGGTCAAATACACAATATATGATAGTTTGACACATCTATATATTACAGTCTATAATAGTTAGAATACACAATCTACAATACTTTTACATATCTATAAGATTGATTATATAATAGTTCAAATACACAATCTATGATAGTTTGACACATCTACTTTTACATATCTATAAAATGAAGTCTATAATAGTTATAATACACAATCTACAATACTTTTACATATCTATAAAATGAAGTATATAATAGTTATAATACACAATCTACAATACTTTTACATATCTATAAAATGAAGTCTATAATAGTTATAATACACAATCTACAATACTTTTACATATCTATAAAATGAAGTCTATAATAGTTATAATACACAATCTACAATACTTTTACATATCTATAAAATGAAGTCTATAATAGTTATAATACCCAATCTATAATACTTTTCATATCTGTAAAATGTAGTCTATAATAGTTATAATACCCAATCTATAATACTTTTACATATCTATAAGATTGAGTATATAATAGTTCAAATACACAATCTATGATAGTTTGACACATATATATAGCAGTCTATAATAGTTATAATACACAATCTATAATAGTTATAATACACAATCTATAATAGTTATAATACAGTCTATAATAGTTTTCTGTTCTGTCGAATACAGCCCAGCATCATGCCATGTCTCCTGCTGAATCTTCTGTATTGTACTCATGGATGGGTACTGGGAGGGCTGCGATGGCTGCTCTATACACTTCCCAAATTTTCAGGATTTTGTTGGCAATGTAACATTTAACTAATTGTTTAGCAAATAGACTGGAAAGACTTGTATCGCTTCTGAAAAAGATACAGCCTTTCTACAAACCCTTCCTACATTTTTACATGCTCCAAACTAAAGATCTTACATTTCGAATTTAGACCAACTATAAAGAAACTTACTTTAAATGATCCTCGTATTATATATTATAATATATGTGTGTGTTACCTGATCCACAACACATGGAGATATAGATAATGGGATATATTATGATTGTTCTTTTAACAGAACTTTCAGCAAGTTCGTATTGTCGTTTCCTCAATTTAAAAAACTAACATCTTCAGTTGAGTCCAAACAAACTTGAAATTGTAGCCAAATAAATAAAGATCCTTATCATTGTGTTAAAGTTTTGAGATTTAATATGTTTGTAAGCAAATGCATTAGCCCATGCTAAGGTTTGGGGAACTGCCAGATAACTATTTTTAATTATCCAGGCTGATCTACTAAAAAAAAGTTAGGAATACTCACAAAAATTGCACCTGTGTTCACTTCAATTATTCAGTCTTGTGCAGATGAAATAAACAAATAGGAATTTGCTTTTCACATAATTAGATAATTGAAACATGTATTTATTCTGTCATGTATTATTTATTTTCCTGATATTATTATTATATATATATATATATATATATATATATATATATATATATATATATATATATATATATATATATATATATATATATATATATATTTTTTTTATAAATATATATACATTTCAATGTATTGAGTGAAGATTCTTCACTCCTTCAGTAAATCAGTGTAAAGATTTGTAAATATTGGCAAAGCTGTTACAAATGCCTTTTTTTCTTGGTATATATTATTTTTTTTATTTATATTTTATTATGATTATATTATGAATATATTTTATTCAATTTAGTGAGTGAGGATTTTCCACTCCTAAGCTTCAGTGTAAATATTTGTAAATATTGGCAAAGCTGTTACAAATGCCCTTTTTTTCTTGGTATATTTAATTTTTTTATTCATATTTCATTATGATTATATTATGAATATATGTTATTCAATTTAGTGAGTGAGGATTTTCCACTCCTAAGCTTCAGTGTAAGGATTTTTAAAAATTGGCAAAGCTGTTACACATGTATTTTTGTAATCATTTGTATTTTTCTGGGGATATATACATCTAAAATGTATAATTTCTGTTTGACTGAAATCAGAACTTGTGACTTTAGTAACCTACACCTCGACCCTTCATTATTTCTGTCTTTAAATCTCACAGATGATCGTTATGAAGAGAAACTGATTTCACACAAATTTTGTTATGAATCTTGATAAGGGCATTTCAAAACTGAATATGCAATATATATATATATATATATATATATATATATATATATATATATATATATATATATATATATATATAGATAGATACATATATATATATATATATATATATATATATATATATATATATATAGATAGATATATATATATATATATATATATATATATATATATATATATATATATATATATATATATATATATATATATATATAGATATATAGATAGATATAGATATATATATATATATATGACCTAGTATTATTTCTAAAACTGGAAAGTTGCGTATCATATATTACTTGGATCGTAAGGTAGTTGGGAGAGGCACCCCAGAGCCATTTATTAGGTCCAGACCACAAATGATGACTACCTGCGCAGATCAAATGGCACTGAGCCTCACCAGGTTCCCATATCTAAACTCTATGTTCCTGGCTTCCCTCATCATCTATCACAAGTGCTGGATGTATCATTAACAGAGGACACCCTGAACCCTTGGCTTTTAGAAGAGGCTGGCTCATTTACACAAGTGAAGGGACCACCATCTCTAAATGGTGGGAAAGGTCTCTGGTGGCCTTTGTGATGGTGCTTAGGTGGCTTTATATCTCCTGGGCTTTTAGGTGAAATCACACATTTGAATGTTCATTTCAATGGCCCATTACCCTCCCAAATAGAAATGGAAATGTAGTTTGTGTTCCCTAACTCGGTGGCAGTCAGATCATAAAATGTAAACTTGTAATGATGGGTAATATATACCATGTCAGACTGTCTTCCCACACAGAGATCTCCGCCTGGAACCACATACTAGGTGCCCCTGGCTGTCAGTTTAGTGGAGGGGGGTCATCACACTTCCTATGACTACAACTGTGTTCATAAGATAGTGATCTTACAAATATTGATCCCACTGGATATCATGCTTATCACTCTACATCAAGCTTGTGCAAGAGTAGTAGATTAGATAAATATTAACTTAGGAAGACATTAATATTTTACCAAAAAGTGAGATGTGTGACGTCAGCGTTTATATGGTAATATGTATAAATGATAAATGTTTTCTGTGGGGGGTTTTTTCTGTGTGATCAATGGGCTCTGTTTGACATACTGAGAAGGAGAACAGTTTAGGGTTCACCTAACCAAAGAAGATGAGGCTGATTTACTAAAGGAGTTTAGAAACTAAACTCAAAAAGGGTGCAGGTCCCTGTTCCAAATATTGATCCCATTGGAAATCATCTGTGTCATTCTACAACAAATCACACCTGTTAAAAAAAAAAGTATTTTAGATCAATATAAACTTCAGGACTAATTTTGTCATTTTAAAAAGGGACATGTGTGACGTCAGTGATTATATGGTAGTATGTATAAATTAGAAATACTTTCTATGGGTTCTTTTTAAAAAAAAGTTTTTTAGATCAATATAAACTTCAGGACTAATTTTTGCCATTTTAAAAAGGGACATGTGTGACGTCAGTGATTATATATGTTTTAATTAGAAATACTTTCTATCGGTTCTTTTTTTTGTGTGGTCGATGGGCTCTGTTTTGCGTTTTAATTTTTTTTGGGGGGGACCAGTTTTACTAAAGGAGTTGGGAAACTTTACTGACAGAAGAGTGATCCTTTACTTCAATCCAGTTGTGTAAAAACGAAACACATTTGTGTAAAAACGAAACACATATCTTCCCTTCTAAAGTGAGAAATCTCAACTTATTTATCAACCTCTGTGCTCTCATCATATGACCGATTAGGCTATCCTTAATGATTGAATTATTTGTCAGTCTTTCCTTCATCTGAGAACATGATTTCCCTGGTCTGGTGTACCTGTAATCTGCACTGTAAGGACATTTTCAGGTTTCGAATAATATAATTATAGGATAGTATTTGCATTATATTCGTATGAAATATTCGGATATTGACAGTTCATGTGACACATTAGAAGAGCTTGTTGCAATGTAGCTGTCACTGATTGGGAATGTGAATTGTATAATACATTACTCCCTGAAATTCTTTGTATATCACTTGATTTTAAATCATAACTCAAATTCATTAGATTGTAAGCTCCCAGGAACAGGGCGCTCCTAACCCTCTTTATATTGTATTGTACTATCTTCCTTTATAAATCATATATAATAATCTTTTATTGAATTATCATAATTTTGCATAATTTTATATTTCAATTCGCTGCTTTTGCTAGCAATTATACATATTGAGGAATGAAAACAAATGCGAAGTAAAAGGAATAATGACAAAAACAAATAAGTAAATTCCAAATATGTTTTTTTTTTATTTGAAACAAAGTTGGATCATAATAAATATTTTGATACTTATCAAGAATATAAAAAAATAAAGACACAAGCTCTCTTTGAGGCCTAACAAAATAGTTTGAAGCAAATGCCCAGGAACTAAAAAAATAACGAAAAAGGAAACAAACAAACAGGACAAGATCGTTTAAATCAATGGGCAATACACGTCCATATTCGTGAGTAGACGATCAGCTCTGCAGTGGTGAATATTGGGACTAGTTCTCTGCATTGATGACAAGGAGGACCTGGGCAGTCCTTAGTGACAACTTCATACTGGACACCAGTAAGGAAATATACTAAACCTGGGGACACACGCTGCTTACAGTCCAGCCTTTTTCTATAATGTACAAAGTTAATTAGACACTCCTTGGATTTCAAAGAATTCACTAATAAAAAAAAAATCCTTGTTACAAGGAAAATTGCATGGTAGCCAGGCAAATGTACCCACAAGACTAGCTCCTAGCATGCATGCCTTATTTTCAGTTCTCTGGTACAAATTAAATATACAGTTATGTCATAGTCCTGCAAAGATGGGATGGATAACATAGAAAACTTGTCCAACATCTCACCATATGATCTTATGATGACATCAATTGTACATATACAGCAATATTACAATTGTCCAAATTACCTTTACCTTGATGATCATTGATAACAGAACTGAGGATGATAACTGAACAGTGGTATAGAAAATAAAAGAAGCATGCATGCAAACAGAGATGCTTGTCTGAGTCTTCCTGCATCACCACAAATATATACGTATATATATATATATTTATATTTATATATTCTTATATATGTCATTCATCTGAATGGGGAGTCTCTGTACAGCTGACACTACTTCAGTAAGTCCTTGGCTTCTGCAGACATCCTACTCAAATGGCTTGAGAGGGCAGATAGCTGGGGTGGTGGTGGCATCTGACAAATAGTGCAGGGGCATGGGAGACCTGCCCAGTGCTGGAAGCCAGTGCCAAGGGGCATTGGAGGGGCGGTGGGGGTTTTCAGCAGTGAGTGCGCTGGTCTGATGCTGCCAATCCCTGGTAAACCGGCAGAAAGGCTAGAGGAGTTGTTGGGTGCCAGTGCGGTGCCCAAGATGGGATGCACCTGGTGGACCGTGTTGGATGGGTGGACTGGGTGAGTGGCAGAATGCCCCATTGTCCCACAGTGAAATGCTGAATGGTGACCCCCATAGATCTCACCCACAAGTCTTTTCATCTCCTCCAAGGAGCTTGTCAGCATGAGGATATAGTTTCTGGCAAGCAGCAAGGTGGCGATTT